>NW_016908175.1:643389-733340 GCF_001483705.2 Eufriesea mexicana | reverse complement strand
CATACCTTTTACCTTCTTTTGACATTGCCTTTATTAGCCCAATATAGTCCATGACGTGCCACATTCCCATTAATACTGCCGCTTTTATAGTTTCCAAGTTTCTATAGATATTTCTCCAGATTTTTGCATTATTGCAACATTTAAATTCTATATTGAATTTATCTTTACTCTTCATAACTATTACTAATTATTTATTTTCCATCTCTTCAATAATCCTTATATTTGCATGACTTAGTCATCGATGCTACACACCTTTCTTTGTTGATCCATATGCTTCTTCGTTTATATTTTCTGATCCACATAATATGGATTTCCTCTTCTCAATGCTTTCAATTGAACTTCTCCATTTTCCTTACATACTTCAACTTCATCTTTCTGAAACTTAACACATTAGTGCTGGTCATTGACTTTGACCACTGATATCAATATTTATTCAGATGAGGAACACAACATACCTTTCAATCTCACTGTATTCTGTATATCTCTGTATCTGTCAAACTCACCTTCCTTTCTCAATCCTTATTTTACCAATAAATATATCTGTTTTGCATTTCATATGACTGGTTGACCTAGAGTCCAAAAGACATATAACTTACTTATTTATATTACTACATCAACCTTGACTTCTCATAAAAAATAATTACTACTATATTTTTGTCCTACTGAAACAGAATCTTGTCTTTACAAACCCAGGCTCAGCTACAACTAATAACACATAGAAAAAGAATGGCTTATATCTTACTTATTTACATAAAACTACTTATTTATTTTCAATTGAAGGTTATGTGAAAACAAAAACTTACATTCTACTGCATGATGCAGAAACACCTGCATGGACACAAGAATGCTTCCGACGTTTTTCTGCAATCTTTTTTCATTTCCGAAAAACAATCGGCTAACTAATTAGGGAACGATCTGTTCTAACGAGTGATAATGAAGAAACCTTATCAAAAAAACGATGTTTCGAGAATCTGAGCCACAAGAGATAACAACGCAGTACGACCTGCCACACACTTCTACTTTCGAGTCAGTATTTAGAAAAAAGAAACGGCGAAACTCGAGAAAAGATAGGTCCGCTGATTAGAAAAGAGTCTACTGTAATAGGTCATAACAAGATATTCTAATACGGAGCAGGAATTTCATATACCTAAGCGAAGAAAGGTAACGGGATAATTCGATTTTACATGCAATCACACTTCCGTCCCTATATGTCGAAAATGAAAGGTCCAAATCGTAAGGAAATTGGCCTACTGATCATGAAACATTCTATTCTAACGAGTGATATTAAAATATGTCAATGCAAAATCGAAATTTCTATTATCTAAATGATAACGATAACACGTAACAACACAGCATAATTTGATACCCACTTGCACTTGCATCACTTTATTTCACATAAGTACCGTCGAAATCAAAGAAAGAATAGGAAAACTATTAAGAAACTGCCTGTGCCGAGTAATGGTAACCAATATCCCAGTGGACGATCGAGTTCTGTAATCTACAATCGATGACACGTGACTATACTGTTCTATTATATGATTCGCACTTGCACTAATTCATGTCGCACATGTGTCGTTAGACGATTTGCACTATGTAACTTCATTTTTTTCCACATATGTTATATTACTACCGAACAAATGTTCGTAGTTAGTTATCCTGCTCTTGGTAAAGTTCTTTCGATTTCTTAAACTTCTCCTGTGGTCCTTTCGTAAATACAAAAAGATGTTGGAAAAGTTGTTCATTGATCCAAAATAATAACGGATACCGCCTATTATTGTAGTTGAATATTTATTTCGTCAGTTGCAGTAATTAAAACACTGAACAATAATAACACTACTTTACGAAATGTTTTATTCTGACACTGAAAGTTTCACTTTAACGCGAGTAAATATTCCACCACGTGTTACCGGCATATTGGATTGACGTCGACTAAAAATGGGCTGTGGTTGGACAGACTATGCTTGTTTTCGTGGGAAAATGCTTCGTGTTTCAGATAGCCATGTGCTAAAGTATCGATGTAGAACATCAAACGATATCTTATATTTATTAATAACAATGATGCAAATACAAATATATTTCTGTTATGCAAATAATAAATTAAAAAGTACTTATCTCCCACTACAGAAAGCGTACAAATTAATAAATTAATTATTAAATTAATTATAAGGATATATTATATAGTAATATATAATATATATATGTGTTAGTTACAAAATTTGTATAATGTGTTTATGTAAGTTATGTAAATTCGTAAAATTTGTTAAAAATTTTGCTTTTTGTAACTTTAAAATGTTATTTCAAACACTTATATTTTAAAAACTATTGTTACGAAGAAATAAATGGCACTTTTATATTGTTTCTATAATTATATTGTGTGCTTGTAATTCATGAATTAATTGCATAGAAGTTAGTAATTAATGGAAAACCAATTGCATCTTCGGTATGAGTTCATGTCCTCTGTGCAATAATTATTAATAATTAATTATTTAAGCATAAATTTATAAATGCATAAATTATTGTAAATATATATTTGCTTCTGATAATAGTTAGTTTACATTTCATTCAGATAGGAAGGTAATTATACATACTTATTTATTTTATTAATGTAAATATATATTTGCTTCTGACAATAGTTAGTTTACATTTCATTCAGATAGGAAGGTAATTATACATACTTATATATTTTATGCTTTTCACCTTTTTAGTAATTCTAGTATCAAACTGAACCATACTTTTCAATAGTACAAAGATTATGCTGTATCATTTATTTAATTACATTGTCAATACAAATCCTAATCTGTAATATTCATTAGGTAATTCTTGCAGAGTTTACTTTCTTTAAAATGAATCTGCAAACAAAAAATATTAGTTTCTCCTAAAACGTATAATTTATATATGAGATCTTTCTCCTACCCACTTTCTATATGTAGTTGTATTCATTACTTTTGCAGAACTTTTATTCTGCAGATAAGCTGCAAAATACACAGCTTCTACCCACAATTTCTTTTCCACTTCAGTGGTACAGAAGTGCTCGTGTTTTATTCAGTAATATTCGATTAAGCCTTTCCATTCAATTGAGGTGTATACAGTGTCGTATAATCCTGTATAATTACTTTCTGTCTGCACCAATTCTTGAATTTTCCGCTGGTAAACTCCTTTTTCCGTTATTGCATTTAAATCTGTATGTTATTCCACTTTGCTTCTGCTGCTGCAACACAATTAAACAATCTCTATAATGCTTCAGTATATGATACCATAAAATATATCATCACGAAATTAGTAAAATCTAAGACTGTCATTGCATACCTATTTCTGTTACATGTCTCTGGCTCTCTAGGTCTACATATATCAGAATGTATAATTTCAAGCTGCCTTTTTGCCCTTGTTCTTGGCTCTAAAAACAGTGTCTTCAATTACTTTGCATAGAAAAAGTATCCTGCATTCCCCAATTTTTGCCTTTTGTACTTTTTTCCTTACTTTTATTCCCAATGTTTTCTTGGACAACTCTCTCTTGTTTTCTATACGTAGATGGCCCAATTTTCTACACTACTACCAGCTTCTTGTTCCTCTCTACTAGTAATACTCTAGCCTGTATTTTTCCTTTTGATTCATCTCCACCATAAAATCCATTAATACACGTCTTCCTTTCCAATACTATTTCTTCCTTCTTACAAACTATTACATTATGTTTTAAGAACATTATCTTACCACCCTTTTGAGTTATCAGATGTATTGACATTAAATTCTGTCTCAAGTTTGAAACATACAGAACATTTTTAAATATACAGCTATCTAACTCAACTCTACCTTTTGCTATAGTTTCCATGAAAATGTTTCCTTTTGCTAATTCAATTTCTGTTCTTATTGTTTCTTATTCCTTAAAATATTCTAGCTTCTTCACCATATGGCTGGTTGTTCTTGAGTCCAAAATCCATTGTTTTGTTCCATTGTTCTCTGTCAAGAAGCTCACTTTCTTCTTTTCTTCTTGATCTCCTTTGCTTTCCTTCATGTTTTTAAAATAACAGTCTTTTTCCAAATGATTAGATTTCTTACATGTCCCACACAGAGAGCACACTTCTTGAGTCTCGCCTTTTCTTCCTAATCCTAGAAATTTTTCTGATTTTTATCCTAATTCTAATCACAACTAAAATATTTAATTTCTTTGTTACCTTTTTGGTTTTTCCAACATGCACTTGCAATATGTATGCTGTAGTTACATTTGAAATACCTCTTCTCTTGAGCTTTGCAGGCTATAGATTATTTTGATGATCTTGCTTTCTTGACAATCACCTGAGTTGTGAGATTATCTATTTTCCTTTCTTCTTTCTGCATTAAGCCCACACAGTTGCAAATACACGATCTGACAATGTACATAAGATTTTAGTTATAAACATTGTTTATTCCATTTTACGTCCTAATGAATGTAATTTGAAAACTTACCTGTCAGCCACGTAGTGTGGATTACTGTATCATGTTTTGCTGTTTTGTATCCTTCTCATAGATATTGCTTAATTTTGTCCATGTCTCATAACTTGACGTACAGGGTATCAAGTAATAATACCTTCCCTACGATTGAAACTATCATATTTTGTAATTACACATTGTTAACCAATCTTGTTCGCAGTTTCCTACATTTCTTAGTTCTTTCATTATATGTCAGTACAAACCTTAAGACCATAGCGTGAAGACCACTGTAAATTTTCAAGTATGATATCCATCTCCATCCTTTCATCTATTGATACTTCCAAGTTCTTTCTCAAATTTTGTTCTCTGCACTCAAACACGTGTTCTTCATTCTGTTGACAATCCATAACCTGTTGATTTATTTTTTTACTTAAAACATGCACAACCCACACACCATTTAATTCACCTTACATTCCTCACTCGAGGTCTCCTTTGTTTCCATTACTCCCGCAGTGTTTCGTCATTTTCTCCAAGTACAGATTCATTCGCCATTTACAATCGATCAAATGTCGCTCTAATTCTATCCTTGTCTAATTTATTGAAGGAAGTAGTGCCGTATCAACAGGTTGTATTAGATGTATATTGAGTTTATTTATTAATGGGATTTGAACTATGTATCGTATATTACTGAACATATTAGACATTTCTTTTTATTCCTTTACTATTTTTACCACATCATAAAAGATCATACAGTAATTTTACGTATACAATATTTATTATTAAATTTGGTAATTTATCTTCACTAATAATACTTTTATTATTAGTTAATATATTATTGATTGTTTAAAATTTAAATGAACATCGTAACATTGAATAAATGACGCCACTGTAAATGCAAGCAAGAGATACACATACACCTATGTCGTTTATCTATAAAGTCATAATCCATTTCTGTTTACGTAGACAATTCTATGTTAACTCTGTTGCACTTGATATTCGAATTACGCGTAGTTACGGCACTGTCGTGGCTAGGCAAGCGGGCAGTGGCTGCGTGGTTTACTATACGAATGTTTTCTCCATCTAGTCGAATTATAAACTGCTTTTACAATTCTGTCTCATAATTTCTTCTTTGGGATGGTCTACAGAATACGACATCGTATAGCAAATTCGTATCAGATAAAAAACTTTTTGTTGAAATGCAAGAATAGTGCGTCGAATGCACGTTTGTAGGCTTATTTTTAAACTTTGATGATCAAGTATAGTTATTCAAAGTTATGAATAATAACTATGAATATTTATAAACTCCAGATACTCTACCTAAATTTTAACACAAGGATCAACCTTCTAACTTTTTTAGTTTTCGTATAATCCTTCACTTTATTCAATAATCGAGCTCCTTTAGTAACACTGATATTTTTCGCGAAGTTAAGCTCTACAAGATTTAATCAGTGGATATTACAGATTTGAGACGAAGGTAAAATTTGTTAAACTGTGTAAAAATAGTAAAACAGACAGTGGGATAATATATATATTAATGAAACGTCACACTGGAACAGTACAAAATTTATTTTCTCGTTCAATTTCTCACTAAACAACAGTGCACGATGATCGTCGTAAAGTTTGTAATCGTCTTAAAAAGGAAGAAGATCAGAATCTCTCTGAAAGCCAATTTCTTTCACAAGCAATCACTAAACCGAAACGCGTATATTATTTGAGGTTTCCTCTCTGACGGAATATTGCTCCAGGTTTAGGATCGGTTCGTTCTGTAACCTCATCCTCTTACTGTTCGGCACATATTCCAATTCGATCAGCACCAACTCGTTATCACCTGTCCTTAAGAAAGCTGCTGGTACGTAGAGAGTAATTTGAGGACCCACCAATGGCCAATATCGGCCCAAATTGCGCCCGTTCACGAATGCAACTCCTTTACCCCAACCAGCAGTGTTCAGGTAGGTGTCCATCGGTTGATCAGAGATCGTAAACCCTCCTCGAAGGATCACTGGACCGTCGTAAAGCGTTCCACTGGCAGATACGTTGGATTCGACGTAAAAAAGCGGTTTGACACTGTCCAGCCGGAATCCAGTCATTCTCCAGAGACCAAAGGGAATATTGTTCAGAGATACGTTTGAGAGTCCCTGTTGGTGAGAAGGATAAACGGTGAATGAGAGTAATAAAGAAAATTTATCATTAATCGTTTGATCCTATAAAAGTTCTGCGTTTGTATCGTGGGTGATATTACTTGACAAATCGAGAAGATTTGGTTAAAGGGAGATTTATGCTCTTTTTAAATCTCTTCGAATCTCTCTTTCAAGACAAAGAAAGAGTTTCATAGGTAGAACCCTGGGAAAAATGGTATATCTTGATAGATAGATAAACTAATTATTTTAGAAGGTTCATATTGTAATACACTGATACCAAGAAAGCCACGAGAGCCATAACTATCAAGCGTGTTGAACGATTTGACATTTCTGGCCAGATTCGTTGACTTACCATGGCGGCTAACGTGTTAACAGCTGATAGTAAAGAGCAGAAAGTCAAGGGAACAGGAACTAGACGAACTGACCTTAAAATCGTGAAGTCCAAACCCATAGTTCAATCTTCCTTGATTTTCGACCAGTATTCCTAGTTTTTGTTCATAAGGCTGCTCCACAACTAAGTCGTATATATTATTGATGCGACTTAGAGTTCCAATGAGGTAATCGTCCACGTAGACTAAGCCTCTGTCTCGAACCATCGCGTGTAAGATGGCGGGATCAGAAGGGTACTGCTGCTTAGGTTCTACGTTAGTTTCATATAGCACCAGCCAATGAGGCAGTCCAAGAGCTTCGAATGTTAATGGATCTGATGTTTGTACGACGGCTGTTCCGAATAACTGTCGTCCAGTCTCTTCGAGTAGCTTCAGAATAGGAGACAAAACAACCGGACCATAATTTCCCTTTGGAGACACTGTGGGAACGGTCATGTTTGGCAGTTGCAAATACTGTAAAAATAAAAATAAAAACGAAGAGATATTATTGGTTAATTGCGGTGAGAACAATTGTTGAAAATCATATTAGGTATTTCTCTTCGGATACTTCTCGCTTTTGGGTATGCTAGATATTGCAATGTTTTAACGAGTGATATTGTTCGCAAATTGTTTTCTTTCTAACTGATCTTGTTAGAAGTTTCGATTTCTACTTTTATTTTTAATACTTTTTATCTTTTTTATTTAATTTTTTTATTGTTATCTAATAGATTGTACGATCCGCATTTTTATAAATTTTTTACAGATGTCTTTACGATTAAAAGAAGATCGATTGAAGAAAAATCGTTGAGATCACTAGTGATAAGATTACCAAGATTAAGATTAAGATGATAATCTATAAAAGGAAAGATATGCAATAGGAAAGCAAATAAATCAGTAATAAATTAAAATAAAAAATTAATTGACAGTTTTTTCCCTTATATAATTACTCTTTGATCTTTGATTGCTTACAATTGTGTAAAGGTCCTTTGAGTCGATGAAAATAACATTATGAAAAATATAATCGAACTGCCAATCGCAACTGACGATTAAAATTTCAAGACCTCGCTATTTTGCCATCAGTAATTATACATTGAATATAGGTACGTACCTTGGATACTACATTTCTAATGTCAAAGTACTTCGGTGTTGGATCACCAGCCTCGGTTAATGGGGCGTCGTAATCATAGGAAGTCAATTGTGGGCTGTACGTGTTCTCACCACCATTAGCACCTGTGGAATCGTATATATGATTTAGCGCAGTCTCCAAAAATAGAAAGTATTATTTTATCATATATATGCTATTGTAGCCTATTATCGCGTTTTGAGTTTATCTAGAGTCTGTGAAAATGAAAATCCACTGGACAAACATACTGGACATGTACTGCGGTTCATAAAATAAAATCTTATTAAATTTTTGTGAAAAAATTGTTATCGACGTATGATCTCGATTGAAATAAAATTGGAAATTAAATATTTTTGTCAGTTATTGTATGTAATACGATAATATTTGGCAGATATTTAATTTCTTAATATCGAGACTTCTTCATGTCTTTTGGTAGAGAAATTTATATATAATATATATAGAATATTTAATGACGTTGCTATATATTTCAAAGATTTCTGTGAATAAGAATCTAATATACAATTTTATGATAGAAAGATGTTTACCAGCAGTGTAACCAAAATTTGTACCACCATAGAACATGTACATGTTCACAGAGGCACCTAGAGACAGCATTTCATTCAGTGTTTCTGCAACTGCTACAGCTTTCACTCTTTGAAATGGTTCTTGCCAGTGTGTCAACCATCCTGGATAAAATTCAGAATTTACTAACGGGCCCTGGAACGAAACGAAACTTATCAAATTAAATAATGACCCCTAATTGTTATTCAATTTGATTGCTGAATCTTTAGAGAGGATAAATAAGAAACGAAGTATTTCAAAAGTTCGTTGCTCCCGTTTTCTCCTGACACTTCATTTATGTAACGATATTTCTATACATTTTATTCATTTTCGTGTGAATTATCTTTTCTGAAGAATTCTGCTAAATTTAATCAATTCCTGTAATTATACAATTGTTTTCTAATCGAGAGAATGTAGCAATTTAAAATTAGGAAAATTATGCTCCAGAGTCCATAAATGTAGATGACAGAATGTATTAACATTAGAACTATCAATCTAAAATGTGTATTCAGATAATATTTAAAAAATTATAATGAAAGGAAATATGTAGAATATTACGTGTCTACTTCAATAAAAATTATCATTAATTTTACTTCAAAGCAGTTGCATATCCTCTGTGATTGCAAAAGCAAAATGGCACGAAATGGCACGAAATGGCACAACACGTTCGCACCAGTTATTTTGATTGGTTTAGTAATTAATTTCTATTTAAGTTAATTTATATTTCGATATTAACGTGCCAGAAAAAATAGTTCAAGTTGAAACCTATTCTCTCTTATGCTTATACTTGCATGTTCCTACTGTCTCTTATATTACAGGCAGATTTCTTAATCATTAGGATCTTACGCGATACGTCAGTTGAGCCTGATATTCTTTAATAACGGACGTAGCCTTGAAGAAGAATGTGCATATCTCGGTGTACCATACTTGACTATCGTCGCGTCACATTTGCGGTTTCTGTATAGTTATATTCAAATGACAAGGATAATAATCATTCTACAAAAATTAATCATATCGAAATTAAAATTAAGCACGTGGATTATTAATTTAATTACCATAGAAATTTATAGATAATTTTATCTGACAAAAGAGGTTCGCGTTATATCATTACGACGTTATGCCACGTATCAGTGTATCAAAGAATTTGATTTCGAAACTCGTTAATTATCGTACAACATTAAGATGTCTTTACCAATTGCATTATAAAATATTTAATTAAAAATCGATGAAATGACATATTTGTTTTATAATTTGCAGTGGATGTTCCATGTCAATGTATAATCTGCGAAATTATTGCTGGATAGTTATTTATGCATACTGACCCGTGGTTGATATTTCCTCATTATCTCGAAATTTTTCGTCACGTTCGTGTTGGTTCCAAAATCGACGGTCGCGTAAACTCCTGGAACAGATCCACAACGTATCATATTTTCAATCGACCCATCAGTCGTATATAGAAGAGCTTTAGTTCCAACATGTTTCTTCATTATGTCTCGCAGTTGAGTCATATATTCCACGTCGCACGAGTAACTTCCGTACTCGTTCTCCACCTGAAATATTATCGAAATTCGACAATTACTATGATATTTCATCTTCGCTGTGTTCGCGACTTTAATTAGCGAGTTCAACGATTTCAAATATCTCTCCGTGGGAACGCTTCGTTATTCAGAGCCTGAGAAATTCTTCAACGTGACATAACAATGTTGAAAATATTTCTTTCGAAGAAATTTCAAGTAGCAAATAATAATTTACGAATAAAGCAATAGGTTAATTAGAGTTTTTCTCAGTGAAGTATTTTTGTGGTCAAAGAAATCATTTTTTACCACTCATCTCGATGACAGAGATATTCTGAACGTACCTGAACCATTATTATGGGCCCTCCATTTCCTCTCAGGTAGGGACTGACCTTTTTAAATACTTCGGTTAGATATGTTTCCACGTATAGCATATATCCTATGATGCGAAGAATAAAAAATTGTTAATGATTAAAACTAAATTAGAGGAAAATTAGGAAAAGGTTATAATAAAAAGTTGGAGAAAATCCTTACTTTTGTCAGTTGTACGTAGATTTATGTCCGGTACTCGTGTCAACAACCAATATGGAAATCCACCCTAAATATAAAATGTCACGGAACAAATATGAATGAAATATCAGGTGAAACGTATGCTAAAAAAAATTGTGTCCATTTTTAGTGCATACGCGAAATAATGAATTTCTCCATGGAACTGCGATAGAAATTTTAAAAATTTAGAGAAACACGTACGAAATCTCTTTCGGCACAAATATAAGGTCCTGGCCTAAGAAGAACGAACAATCCTTCTTCTTGAGCAATTTTCAAGAACTGCACTAAATCCGCGTCACCTGACCAGTCCCATGTATCAACAGTCGGTTGATGAAGACTCCACTCTACGTAACTATAGAAAAAATAAAATTACGAAACATCAATAAGGAACGTCTGATAAAATAATTCTTATCAAAAGTATTAAATTTATATTTTATATTTATATTTCATATTTTTTTACACGATTAAATGAATTTAAATCGTTTAATAAATAAAGAAACTCACGTTGAAACAGCGTTTAATCCGGCTGCCCTAATTTTTCTCAGACGATTTCTCCAATATTGTCTAGGACATCGGAAGTAATGAAAACTGCCGGACACGTATCGGAAGGGTTGCCCATCGAGCAAAAATTGATTGTTGTCGTAATCGACTTCGAAGCCTAGTTCCGATTGCGTGTTCTGAAATTGTAAATTTCCGAATCTGTAATTTTTTTAATGAAATTATGTCCCAGCCGTCTTTCGTCTTCGTTATTTCATTAATCAATTTCACCGATTAAACATGCACGCCATACGATTTTGGAGCATGCTATATCGAGCAAATTGCTTCTTAGAATATAAATGTTTTCTTCACTATAAACGAAGAGTAAGCGATCGTCGATGAGAAAATTATTTTATTTAACCACGATGGAATTTTTCAAGAAATTTGGGGAATCTTTTCTATTAGACTGCCGAGTCT
The DNA here is from genome assembly GCF_001483705.2 of Eufriesea mexicana. NCBI lineage: Eukaryota > Metazoa > Arthropoda > Insecta > Hymenoptera > Apidae > Eufriesea > Eufriesea mexicana. Next base: position 721,729 of record NW_016908175.1, on the reverse strand, counting down.
TCTGTTTCGTGGAAATTTTTGACGAGAGTTAAATTGTATTTTCATTCGACACTTGAAAGGTAACAAAACACCTGGTATAGAATTACAATTAAAAAATAAGCAATGTATCGAACGTCAAGAAATATTCGGTTTCAATGGTTCAATTGGTCCGGTGATTGAAAATGTTATTTTCAAATAAAATTATACTCTGTCAAATAATACGAGACGGGAAAAATAAACAGAAATTTCACAGGATCGGTGCTTCGTTAGCAATTAATTTGAATTCGCATTCATACGAGCCACACATTTGCTAAACAATTAATTCAGAGAGCAAAAACTAGAAATTTATTTGTAATATAAAAAGTCAAGCATCACTCGGGTATTTTGCTACGAAAATTTGTAAAAATTCAAAATCTGTTAATCTGTTTAGAGCATATGCTAATCTTTCGCGAGTATCGAAGAAAATACGCAAGAGCGTGACTTTTATCTAAAGATTTTTATAACACAGTCACAAAGTTCAACTTCAAGTGTTTTATAAAATTCGAACGATCTTCTTTGCTCTCGCACTTTCAATTTTCAAACTGACAATATTGCTAAACACGCATTTACATAATTATACACTCAAATATCCGTAATTGTAAGGAAAGACGCGGCATGTGGTATATTTCAATTTTCGAAATATTGTCCTTCAAAATTCCGAGCGTGTATTCTTCTCATTACCAGTCGACCAGGTTGTCGAATTTTTCAGAAAACATAAGATACAATTTTTTTTCTGATAAATACACCAATTGCACATTTTGCAGCTGGAGTCCTTTAAATTCCGACACATGGCGTTTCTTCTTCCAACGACAGGTGAAACTCGATGCTTAAAACTATGAAAACAATGACCATATCAGGAAGAATAATTTTTCACGAGCTACTCACATTGTTCACATGGACGTTGACCACTTCTCCAAGAATACCGGTCACTGCCAAGGTCAGCAAAATCGACCACATCTTGTCGAAAGCGAAAATCCTGCGTCCTTACGCTAGAGAAGCCTACCTGCCTGACTGTGAAAACGCCGTGATCCGAACCACCTGTCCCATTCAGTAGCACTGACCTAGTGGACTCTCGATCTCGTGTTATAGGTTGATCGACGGCGAAAAATATGGTGGACCGATGTTATCGATGAACCGATTTCGATATCGGCACATCTGTCGCCCTCGTTGCGTTCACGATAGCGGAAATGGGAAATAACGATTTGATTATCACGAAACTCGGATACACGTAGGACCGATTGCTGCCGAGCCAGAGGTTCGCCGCGTCGCGTTCCAGTTTGTCGACACGACTGGCTGGTCTTTGTTGGGGAGCCGTAAATGCGCACTCTGACCCGATCGAGGACAGGTCGAGATATCACTGGCCGATATAGGACGTGTCACGGACACTGTACCAACCGATGGCTTCAGGATGACTGCGGGCCGGATTGGCGGCCAGTGTTAAGCGGACACGCGTTACGCGAACGCTCCGTTACGTGGCCGACAATGGGAACGAGACGATGCGGTGAACCAGCTTCGAAATAGTAGTGAGCTGAGAAGAAGCCTCGCGTGTAGACACTTTCATACTGGTCGCAGTCTTTTTCACGTCGCGATCATCTCGTGTTAATCGTTGGTATCAGGCTTACGTTGTTGTTCTCTGTCACTCTTTGATGATGTTTAGTAGTAGCGCGTGGAGCTGAGGAGAAACCTCGCGTGTCGATGCTTTCATAGTAGTTGTTCCTTTATCTCACGGTGATTTCGCGCTGATCGTCGGTGCCAGGTCTACGCTATTGCTTTCTGTCGCTCTATATGGATTTATCTTAGGTGGTTACGATGTTCGGTAGTAGCGTGTGGAGCTGAGAAGGAGTCTTGCGTGTCAATACTTTCATAGTAATCGCTCTTCTTTTCATCTCACGGTGATCTCGCGTTAATCACTGGTACTAGGTCTCCGTTATACCCTTCTATCGTTCTTTGTGACTATAATATGTAGTTACGATGTATGTACAGTGCTATTTGTTGTCCTCGTCACGCAATGTGACTCGGTATGATTTGGTAAGATAGATGTGTTCGTTTCTGTTTGGTGTTAATGAAAATTCGTGAGTATAATATTTGGAATATTTCATAAAATGCTTTATGTGCAGAAACAGGTGAATTTACCGTATTATAATCAATCAGACCGTATTTCTTTCAGAAAATTTCTTTCTAACTTGGTGTGTATGATCTCACGAGCATCTTGCTGCTTTTGCTCGAGTTTGCCATTGGAATCTGCTAGTCCAACGTTACGAAGATCGATTGCTTCCGTGCTAACAATGTGTACACGCGTGAACGGCGATAGGAAAGCCGGATTTCTTCCTGGACACGATCCAACTTTCGCGTGTGCTTTGGAATATATGTATATACGATGACGAATGATTAACGATCGATTAACTCGTAGGTCGCTGAGGTTCTTTCAACGTACCATACGAGAAAAGTATATACGTGAACGTTGCTAGGAGATCGTGGAAGAATATTGTAATATAATATTCTATACAATAATAGTAGTAATATTTATCACTATGTAACTACATTGTTAAAAGAATATAAAAAATGTTGTAATATAATAATTTATACAGTGTAATTTAATGAATGTAATTATATGTTTTAATAATATATTTACTGGTAATAATAACTCAGCAATTCTGTATTATTAAATTTAACAAGTATTTAATATTCGAATAATGGCAATACTTAATAATTTAATTTATACGACGATGTGAAGGTTATTGAATATTTCACGTGTCCAGATTTGTTACGTTCCAATATTGGATTTTATTTTTGGCGAATTTTAATTGAATTACCAGCAAGCTTGAGAATCAAAGTTGATTAAATATGTATGTATATTTAGGACGGCTATTACAGCAATAATAGTCATCGGTATTTGACAGATAATGTTTGTTTGGGTCTTGAACTTCTATCTATGCTAATATTCCCTGTATCTAAGCGACACGAGATTAGATTTTATGTAATGAGCAAAATTGGACGTTGAAACGTTAGGCCGATTCATGATTACAAACACCATCAAAGTGCAAATTCATGGGAAAAAGTCAGATTAACCAGAAATAAGAAAAACAAAATTAAGTAATATGTTTAATTCTTTATATGGGTTTAATGTAAATAATTTCTATGATAAAATCTCGTTATGAGTCAATAAAATGAATAATAATAATAATTAAAATGAATTTTAATTATTAATAAAATGTTGAATTAATTATCAATAAAATGTTGAATTAATTATCAATAAAATGAAAGTACACATTCATGGGAAAAAGTCAGATTAACCAGAAATAAGAGGAAAAAATTAAATAATTTGTTTAGCTCTTTATATGGGTCTTATGTAAATGATTTCTATGAGAAAATCTCGGTATGAGTCAATAAAATTAATATCCAATTGCTCAATGTCTATTAGTTCGCAGTCAAAACTAACAATAAATGTTTTGCCTGGGATTTTGACCTTTGCCTATACATTGTAACTCGTTGAACCATGATTCCTCTGAAAGGTGGATTACAGAGGCCAGGTTAGCTATGAAAAATTAGCTCAGCTCTTATAAGACAGTATTATAAATTTCAAGTACCGTTTTAATAATATCTCAATACCCTAACTTTCATTACCGTCCCCACTGATATTTCCTGAATATTCTTATAGTTTTTCTATCCTTCTTGAAAATATAGTAAACTGTACTTAGGAATACTTCACATGCAATTTATTACCCTATTACTATCTCATCTTGATTTCCACCATAAAGAATATTTCTACAATTCGAGTCATTTTTGTTTGAGTTTACTAAATTATTATTCCGAAGACATAAAAATTAGAAACCTATGAAAAAGTTAAAAGTTTCAATGAGATTTTTATTTAGTTTCGAATTTTATTAGGAGTATCGTTTGAATCGATATTTGTTAGTTTTTTTTTAGTAAAAGAAAAGGTTTTCAAATGTTTTAAAAAGTATTACGAATTCCTTTTCAAAGAATGGAGATGGATTTTGTAAGATAGATGCTTAGAGTGATTTTTCAAAATAGCCCATCGTTGTGAATGGATGAAGGAAACGACCATTTTTGGCATTTACTACGATGAATTCTATAAATCAAGTCGTTCAACAGTAACTCGTCACAGTTTATCTTTCATATCGTGTGACGAATGATATAGATAAATACCATATGCCTTTCGTCGCGACAAATAGGGGCATGTTGTAAATACGTATTACACCAAGCTATCGTTTTCAACAAATATTTAGAAGATTCGTTCAAACATATGACGTAAGATTTTAACGATTGATTGGCTAATAGTGCTTTGTATTGTCAATATGAGAATTATCATCACTTTTGCAATAAAAAATTATAATTTATACCATTAATAAAATATTTTGTATTATTCTATAATTACTTCTATTTTCTTTTATTCCATAGCCTACTTTATAATCATTTTATTATGCTATAACTAATATTAAAAATTTGACAGTGAGATTAGAAATAGAAGTAAAGGTAATTAAAGATAAAGGAAAAATATATAAATAGTAAAAAAAATATTAATTGTTAGCTATTAAAAATTTTTGTAACATTAATATGTGTAGTAATTATCAATATTGTAAGTAACATGTATAGTATAGTATTACAGTATAATATTTATTAACTACTTACTTTATTAATTACTTTGATACAATAACAATTTGATATTTCAGAATGAAATATGCAATTATTATTCATTATTTAAATCAGAAGTGATAGAATAGTGAACACTGCTATATGAGTTGCATTTCGTTTCTTAATATTTACACTATCTGCATTCTGCTGATAATTCACGAAGAAACATTGCACTAATCGAAGAACAGGTCTTCCTCCTGTAATAAAACAAATATCGTCCTAATGTTTCCATCAAAAGAACTAAGAATTTATAATTTAACATTTTGTTAATAAAACGTAATTACTTGAAAATAACAATATTGACATACCATAAGTTAATATCTACCTATTGTTTACTTCTTGATACTTCACCAGTCTGTACGTTGCCACGGTCAGAAGATGTTTCATTGGTACTTATAGAATTATTGGTTTGAACTGTAGCATTAACACTTATGGAAAGTGATGTTTGAGTTGTTGACTCTGTTAATGTAACATCAGAATCTGAACTTTGAGAAGATGATGCTACTGTTATAAGATCCGTTGTTGTAGCTGATTCCGAGGTACCACTAGTGGTTCCACGCCATTGAGGTCCCTCGGACCAACTCCACGTTTGTGTTTCATGGGCAGATGTTCCTGTTTGCTCGCTCGGTGTAGCTGATTCCGTTGTACCACTGGGTGTTTCACTTTCTTGTGGCCCCTCTGACCAACTCCACGTTTGTGTCTGTCGTGTTGATGTTCCACTTTGCTCGCTCGGTGTAGCTGATTCCGTAGTACCACTGGTTGATTCATTCCATTGTGTTCCCTCCGACCAACTCCACGTTTGTGTCTGTCGTGTTGCTGTTCCAGTTTGCTCGCTCGGGGTAGCTGATTCCGTGGTATCACTGGTTGTTTCACTCCAATGTGGTCCCTCCGACCAACTCCACGTTTGTGTCTGTCGTGTTGCTGTTCCAGTTTGCTCGCTCGGGGTAGCTGATTCCGTGGTATCACTGGTTGTTTCACTCCAATGTGGTCCCTCCGACCAACTCCACGTTTGTGTCTGTCGTGTTGCTGTTCCAGTTTGCTCGCTCGGGGTAGCTGATTCCGTGGTATCACTGGTTGTTTCACTCCAATGTGGTCCCTCCGACCAACTCCACGTTTGTGTCTGTCGTGTTGCTGTTCCAGTTTGCTCGCTCGGGGTAGCTGATTCCGTGGTATCACTGGTTGTTTCACTCCAATGTGGTCCCTCCGACCAACTCCACGTTTGTGTCTGTCGTGTTGCTGTTCCAGTTTGCTCGCTCGGGGTAGCTGATTCCGTGGTATCACTGGTTGTTTCACTCCAATGTGGTCCCTCCGACCAACTCCACGTTTGTGTCTGTCGTGTTGCTGTTCCAGTTTGCTCGCTCGGGGTAGCTGATTCCGTGGTATCACTGGTTGTTTCACTCCAATGTGGTCCCTCCGACCAACTCCACGTTTGTGTCTGTCGTGTTGCTGTTCCAGTTTGCTCGCTCGGGGTAGCTGATTCCGTGGTATCACTGGTTGTTTCACTCCAATGTGGTCCCTCCGACCAACTCCACGTTTGTGTCTGTCGTGTTGCTGTTCCAGTTTGCTCGCTCGGGGTAGCTGATTCCGTGGTATCACTGGTTGTTTCACTCCAATGTGGTCCCTCCGACCAACTCCACGTTTGTGTCTGTCGTGTTGCTGTTCCAGTTTGCTCGCTCGGGGTAGCTGATTCCGTGGTATCACTGGTTGTTTCACTCCAATGTGGTCCCTCCGACCAACTCCACGTTTGTGTCTGTCGTGTTGCTGTTCCAGTTTGCTCGCTCGGGGTAGCTGATTCTGTGGGACCACTGGGTGTTTCGTTTCCCTGTGGTCCTTCAGACCAACCCCACGTTTGTGTTTCTTGGGCAGATGTTCCTGTTCCCTCGCTCGGTGTAGCTGATTCCGTGGTACCACTGGTTGTTTCACTCCAATGTGGTCCCTCCGACCAACTCCACGTTTGTGTTTGTTGGGAAGATGTTCCTGTTTGCTCGCTCGGTGTAGCTGATTCCGTGATACCATCGGTTGTATCATTCCATTGTGTTCCCTCAGACCAACTCCACGTTTGTGTTTCTTGGGCAGATGTTCCTGTTCCCTCACTCGGTGTAGCTGATTCCGAGGTACCACTAGATGTTTCACTCCATTGTGGACCCTCTGTCCAATTCCACGTTTGTGTTTTTTGGGCAGATGTTCCTGCTTCCTGCCTCGGTGTAGCTGATTCCTTGGTACTGCTGGGTGTTTCACTTCCCTGTGGTCCGTCTGACCAACTCCACGTTTGTGTTTGTTGGGCAGATGTTCCTGTTTCTACGGTACCACTGGGTGTTTCGTGTCTCTGTGGTTCCTCTGACCAACTCCACGTTTGTGTCTGTCGTGTTGCTGTTCCAGTTTGCTCGCTCGGTGTAGCTGATTCCGTGGTACCACTGGTTGTTTTACTCCAATGTGGTCCCTCCGACCAACTCCACGTTTGTGTTTCTTGGGCAGATGTTCCTGGTTCCTCACCCGGTGTAGCTGATTCCGTGGTACCACTGGTTGTTTTACTCCAATGTGGTCCCTCCGACCAACTCCACGTTTGTGTTTCTTGGGCAGATGTTCCTGGTTCCTCACCCGGTGTAGCTGATTCCGTGGTACCACTGGTTGTTTTACTCCAATGTGGTCCCTCCGACCAACTCCACGTTTGTGTTTCTTGGGCAGATGTTCCTGTTCCCTCGCTCGGTGTATCTGACTCCGAGGTACCACTAGATGTTTCACTCCATTGTGGACCCTCTGTCCAATTCCACGTTTGTGTTTTTTGGGCAGATGTTCCTGCTTCCTGCCTCGGTGTAGCTAATTCCTTGGTACCGCTGTGTGTTTCACTTTCCTGTGGTCCGTCTGACCAACTCCACGTTTGTGTTTGTTGGGCAGATGTTCCTGTTTCCTTGCTCGCTGTAGCTGATTCTGCGGTACCACTGGGTGTTTCGTGTCTCTGTGGTCCCTCTGACCAACTCCACGTTTGTGTCTGTCGTGTTGATGTTCCAGTTTGCTCGCTCGGTGTAGCTGATTCCGTGGTACCACCGGTTGTTTCATTCCATTGTGTTCCCTCAGACCAAGTCCACGTTTGTGTTTCTTGGGCAGATGTTCCTGTTCCCTCACCCGGTGTAGCTGATTCCGTGTTACCACTGGTTGTTTCACTCCAATGTGGTCCCTCCGACCAACTCCTCGTTTGTGTTTGTTGGGAAGATGTTCCTGTTTGCTCACTCGTTGTAGCTGATTCCGAAGTACCAGTAGGTGTTTCGCTCCAGATAGGTCCCTTCGACCAAGTCCACGTTTGTGTCTGTGGCGCTGACGTTCCTGTTTGCTCGCTCAGTGTGACTGATTCCGAGGTACCACTAGATGTTTCACTCCATTGTGGACCCTCAGACCAACTCCGCGTTTGTGTTTCTTGGGCAGATGTTCTTGTTCCCTCGCTCGGTGTAGCTGATTCCGTGGTACCACCGGTTGTTTCATTCCATTGTGTTCCCTCAGACCAACTCCACGTTTGTGTTTGTTGGGCAGATGTTCTTGTTCCCTCGCTCGGTGTATCTGATTCCGAGGTACCACTAGATGTTTCACTCCATTGTGGACCCTCTGTCCAATTCCACGTTTGTGTTTTTTGGGCAGATGTTCCTGTTTCCTGGCTCGGTGTAGCTGATTCCTTGGTACCGCTGGGTGTTTCACTTCCCTGTGGTCCGTCTGACCAACTCCACGATTGTGTTTGTTGGGCAGATGTTCCTGTTTCCTTGCTTGCTGTAGCTGATTCTGCGGTACCACTGGGTGTTTCGTGTCTCTGTGGTCCCTCTGACCAACTCCATGGTTGTGTTTGTTGGGCAGATGTTCCAGTTTGCTCGCTCGGTGTAGCTGATTCCGAGGTACCACTGGTTGTTTCACTCCATTGCGGTCCCTCCGTCCAAGTCCACGTTTGTGTTTGTTGGGTAGATGTTCCAGTTTGCTCGCTCGGTGTACTGGATTCCGCGGTACCACTAGGTGTTTCACTCCATTCAGGTCCCTCTGTCCAACTCCCTGTTGGTTTATCTGTTTCAAGAACTGATTCCACAATAATTATAGACTTATGGCCATTCTCATACAGCACTTGTATCGACTTGTTTATGTTCTTTCCATCAGCTGATACCGTACGTTCGATCGATAAATCTGTAGTGATATTAAATTTTTCGTTCGTAGCTATACATTCTCTTATACATTCTTTTATTCGATCTTCTTGCACTTCTTTGTCAGTCTCCTTCGATAGGTTACAAATATTTCTTAATTTTTCCATGTTTAAATTTTCTTTTTCTTTCAACAGTCGTGTCTTTTGTTCTAGTTTCCTCTTCCATTCGAAATATCTGGCTCTATTCCATCTATACAGTCTGTTATAATAAATAACCATTTTTGAACTATTCTGTTTCTTACTGAGTTTATAATTTTGTAGCATCCGTTTTATAACATTGTAGTTTGTCTTTCTTTTTAACGCGTTCTTCAGGAAATCCTTGAATTCTTGCTCGGCAGATTCCGATTCATTGCCAGAATCCCACCAAAGAATGGAACGTTTGCGACTCCTACTTCCTTGGATAGTATTTTCATTACTGCTTGATACGTTAGACGAGTTTTGATCAGATGAGTTCTGATCAGATGAGTCTTGATTAGACAAATTTTCATCAGATGAATCATTATTTGAAGATTCGGTCTCATCTGTTGAATTTGTATCAGCAGAATCTTTTTCATTGTCGGAAGAGTTTTCTGAAGTATTGTCAGAATCTTTTTCACTGTCGGAAGTATTCTCTGAAGTATTGACAGAATCTTTTTCACTGTCAGAAGTACTCTCTAAGGTATTGTCAGAATCACTATCGCTGTGACTGTCCTCGCTCAAATTTTTTCTACGAGATGAGGTCACTTCGCTGTGATCGGAGTCAGTTGGTGAACTCAAGGGAGTCAAAGCTATTTGCTGATCTTCATTGATGTTCCTTTCGACACGATGTCTCCAGTTTCTCAAGAACCAATGCGGATAATTGATATGTGATTCGATTTCCTGTTGGGTGTGTTCTAGAGGAACACCGTGAACGTGAAAGATCCAAAAGACGAGCAAAATGTGGATGATGCCTATTAAATATAAATGAATATTATTGTTTGATAACGAATTCAGAATTTAATTGCACGTTAAAACTAATTCATTTCTAATTTCTTCCACTTTTCTTTGAATAATCAAAATCAGTTTTCATTCGGTATCGAGTTAATGTTACGATTATAAAATTTTTAAATTAACGAACCTACAGTTTATTATGAAATATTGGTTCCAAGAACAATGAATTTTAAACAATTTTTAATCAAATGTTGTTATATGAGATTAGAAAGATTCTTGGTGTTAAAATACATTTTATTATTAATTTATGATTTTCTCCAATTAAAGTGATTATTTAATTTTTCAAAATTACCTTTCATTTTTATCAAATTTTCTTTAGACACACATGTGTCGGTAATATGATGTTGGACTTGACTGTTCTAAATTTTTTCGAGATACTTTTATATAGTTGTCTTCTGATAAATGTTACTTATCTTACTTACCGTCCGTTTGAATTTATGGCTATTATTACAATGATTCATCTTATTTCTCATGTCATACTCCAACCTACTGTAAACAATTATTGCGCACTAAGAAAGATATCCGAAATTCTGCACGCGTAAGATCGACGATGATGGTATTACTGTAAATAGAATTTTATATAACGGTATAACAATTGAACCAAGATCTCTGTGTTATAAATAGGATGCATACACATTCATATTGATTATAATTTAATTTAAATTAACCAGTACTTATGATAATTTAATTTAATGATACATAATGGATTCCACTGATACAATCTCAATTATTCAAATATATTACATGTATTATGTTTTCGTATTTTATAAATTATTATTACTTTTAGTTAAATTAAATTCTGAAATTTAATTAATTGTTACACAAAGCATATTAAAAGGCTGTAATCGCAAGATTTATTTAAATTTCATTTAAAAATATCAATACAAAAAATAATCAACAGTATTTTATAACAATTTAAAGACGAATAACACTCAATAAGTAAAAAAGGTTTTTCTTCATTTATGGAAATTTAATTACATGCCAGATTATGTGAATGAGAAGCCTATGTAAACTTCGATGAATTTACTTACAAGGAAAGTGCAAGTCCTTCGGGTCACCGATTTAGTTAAAACTTTGCAGGTTTGTAGATTTCGTCATGCAGTTCAAGAATATATATCATTACAGACACAACTACTTAATAGTTCTTGAGATATTTATAATTAAAGTTTCATTACTTCTTAATGGTATAGTATACAGAAGAATTACTTTAATTATGGATTCATTTCCACAATTTTCCAAGTGGAGTCGTGGTTTAATGGCGACAATCGAGAATTCCTAGACCGGAGATCCGGGGTCGTACCTATCCATAATTGGTAGTCATTTTTTCAATCTATTTTGTATTTTGTATTCATTTTCTGCTTATAAAAACATTGTAAATAAAAAAATTTATTTTTTAAGCTTTCTTATGTTAGTATATATTTATTACAAAATAATAAAAATATTATGCAAGAAAAATACTTTTCTATAGCAATCTTATTTACTACAGAAAGAGAACGAAAATTTAAGTAACCATTAGATATAGGAAATACAAAACCTATCACTCATGTAAGTATTAATTATTAAATTAAACATTGTATAAGAATGTTACTATAATTTCACCTTTCTTGTGTAGCTATAAATGTTCATGAATTAATTACAGAAACTTAGAAATTTATTAATTTTCTGCTGCCGAATTGATAATTCTTGGTAAAAAGAAAATGAAACTACAATGGTTATGTGCTTAGGTACTTTTTATTCACTTTGAAAGTTACACATATATACGTTAATTGTTAACGACATAATTCTTCGGTTCTTCTTTTGTATCTCTCAATTTATTTTTTATCCTTTCTACATTGCTCTGAAAATATGAATATAAAACAGTCAATAAAAAATCCTACTTTCTATATAACATAGTTATAATGTAAACAATAAACTAACTCTTTCTCTTTCTTTATAACTTATAATTCTTCTTGAGTTTTTACTTAGCCGTCACTTTCTCAATCGTTACTATGGTCTTCCTTTCTTTTTTTATTTGCAAGTCCAGGTGGTTCAACAGCTGGTTGTGAGCTTAATTTTGGATCAGTTAAATGATCACAAGCTGAATTGCCCTTACCATTAAACTTCTTATTGAATATTACCGATTCTTCTTCATCTTCCTCTGCTCCTTCACCAAATGATAAAAGATTGAAATCACTGTAACAAAATTTTTCATTGCAAAGAATAATACTATCAGGGCTAAATTCGGCAAACATATATGATTTCTACTTTACTGCTGCTGTTTTAGTTTTTGAACTGTCGTTTACTTCTTCATTTTCCTGTACTATCATTCTTGGTGTAATATCAGAAAATGGATTGTTCAATATTATAGTTTCTATCAATCTTGGAGGATAAAATGGTCTATCATTCTACAAAAAAAAGGAAATATTATATTTATAACAATTCTTGATATATTTTCCTGTAAACATTAAATTTACCTCATCTACAAGTGATTCTTCAAGTTTAAGCATGTTATATATAGTTTCTCCAGTAACTTTACCAAAAATTGTACGTGTATATGCTCTTGCGTATAAATATTACTCATGTTTGAAAGTCTCCTATAATAAAGAAAATCCTTCATCAATAATATTTCATATTACATCTTTAGTCATTTACAAATCAGTCAACCAAATGGTTCTTTCTTCGAATAATCATAAGCAGGTAAGTCATACCTTTTATCTGCTTTTAATGTTGGTTTTATTAGTCCAATGAATTCCATGTGTCACAGTCCCATTATTCCTGCTTTTCCTGCTGCCTTTATAGTTTCCAAATTGCTATAGATATTTCTACCCATTTGTGACTTAATGCAATATTTACACTTTATATTCAATTTATCTTTAATTTTTATAGACATTACCAAGAGCTTATACACCATCTCCTCACTGATCCTCATATTTCCATGTCAATGGCACACATTCTTCTCTGTTGATACATATGCTGCCTCTTTTATGTTTCTTGATTTGACATAATATAGATTTCTTCTTCTCACTGCTTTCATTCAAACCTCTCTCCTTTCTTTATATACCTTGGCTCCATCACTCTGAAATTTAAAACATTGGCAATGATCATTCGCTTTGATCACTGATATTAATATTTATTTAGATAAAGAATACAACATACCTTTCAATCTCACTGAATTCTATATATCTAGTTGCTACAAGAGGCCATCACTTAAATTAATTTTATTCCTTTTTGTCAGCCTAAGCCATTTCTATTTTCTCAATCTTTATTTCACAATCAAAGATTTCTATCTTGAATGACATATGGTTAGCCAACCTAGAATTCAATACGCATATCATAACATATTTGTATTGCTGCTTCAAATTTTTGTCGCTATAAAATATAATTATTGGCATCCATTAACTCTACAACCACGTTAAAGAAAAATTCACTGCACGTGGATATATGCAACAATCCTAATTAAAAAGCCCAATTTCGGAAAAATAAGCCAAGAAAGGTCTATTACGCAGCACGATCTGACAGCCACTGACACTTTCGGCACTATTTATCGAAAACGCACGCTCGAAACCGAAAAAAAATATCCAATCCCGTTAAGGAAAAGATCACTCTATGCGAATTAGTGGAAAAATCCGATTGAAAAAGCCTATTTCAGAAACTGGAAGCCAAAAGAGTAAATTGCGCAGCACGATCTGACAGTCACTGACACTTCCGGCACTATTTCTCTAAAACGCACGCTCGAAACCGAAAAAAAATATCCAATCCCGTTAAGGAAAAAATCACTCTATGCGAATTAGTGGAAAAATCCGATTGAAAAAGCCTATTTCAAAAACAGGAAGCCAAAAAAGTAAATTGCGCAGCACGATCTGACAGTCACTGACACTTTCGGCACTATTTCTCGAAAACGCACGCTCGAAACCGAAAAAAAATATTCAATCCCGTTAAGGAAAAAATCACTCTACGCGAGTCAGTGGAAAAATCCGATTGAAAAAACTTATTTCAAAAACTAGAAGTAAAAAATGTAAATTGCGCAGCACGATTTGACAGAAACTGACACTTCCGGCACTATTTCTTGAAAACGTATGCTCGAAACCGAAAAAAAATATCCAATCCCGTTAAGGAAAAAATCACTCTACGCGAATCAGTGGAAAAATCCGATTGAAAAAACCTATTTCAAAAACTAGAAGTCAAAAATGTAAATTGCGCAGCACGATCTGACAGAAACTGACACTTCCGGCACTATTTCTCGAAAACGCATGCTCGAAACCGAAAAAAAATATCCAATCCCTTTAAGGAAAAAATCACTCTACGCGAATCAGTGGAAAAATCCGATCGAAAAAGCCTAACTCAAAAAATAGAAGCCAAAAAAGGTCTATTACGCAGCACGATCTGAGAGCCACTGACACTTTCGGCACTATTTCTCGAAAACGCACGCTCGAAACCGAAAAAAAATATCCAATCCCTTTAAGGAAAAAATCACTCTACGCGAATCAGTGGAAAAATCCGATCGAAAAAGCCTAACTCAAAAAATAGAAGCCAAAAAAGGTCTATTACGCAGGACGATCTGAGAGCCACTGACACTTTCGGCACTATTTCTCGAAAACGCACGCTCGAAACCGAAAAAAAGTATCCAATCCCGTTACGGAAAAGTTCACTCTACGCGAATCAGTGGAAAAATCCGATCGAAAAAGCCTAACTCAAAAAATAGAAGCCAAAAAAGGTCTATTACGCAGCACGATCTGAGAGCCACTGACACTTTCGGCACTATTTCTAGAAAACGCACGCACGAAACCGAAAAAAGGTATCCAATCCCGTTAAGGAAAAAATCACTCTATGCGAATCAGTGGAAAAATCCGATTAAAAAAGCATAATTCAAAAACTAGAAGCCAAAAAAGTAAATTGCGGAGCACGAGCTGAGAGTCACTGACACTTCCGGCACTATTTCTCGAAAACGCACGCTCGAAACCGAAAAAAAATATCAAATCCCGTTAAGGGAAAAATTACTTTACGCTGCTATGTCGAAAAAATCTAACCGAAAACGTAATTTCAGAAATATAGACGAATAAAGTATACTTTGTAGAACGATTTCACAGGGACTTGCTTTTCCGTTACTTTGTTTCATATATGCACCTTCAATCGTAAAATAATTGCCCTACTGGTTGGAGAACAATCTATTCTATGCAGGAGTAATGAAATATCTTAATCCACAATCAAAATTTAGAATGTAATAGCGATAGTACATAACTTATGTTGCAATTGAACGTCAAGATCAAAGAAAAACTGAAAAAACTATTAAAAAGCTGCCTATTCAGAGTAATGTTGATCAAATATTCCAATGGGCAGTCGAAATCTAGAATCTTCTACAGCGGATAGTAACGGACAATGCGGTAGTATTATAGGTTCTCGCACTCACATCACTTTATTTTCCACATATATCGTTATACGATTTGCACTATGCAACATTCCTTTTTTCACATGTAGTATATTACCACCGAAGAAATGTTCAGAGTTAGTAATCTTGAACTTCGTAAAATAATTATAACATCAATCAGCAATATCACTACTTCACGAAACGTTTTGACATTTAATGTTTCACTTTGACGCGTGAGAATATTCCACCATTTGTTACCGGTATGCCCGCTTGTCGCCAACTGGAAGTTGGTTGCAGCCGGATACGCTAAGTATTTTTGTAGCGGGAAAATGTTGCATCTTTGAAATAGCTTTGTGATAAATTATCGATGTAGAATATCAAACGATGTCTCTTATATTTAATAATATTAATGAAGCAATTATAAATATATTCCTATTGCGAAAAATTCCAAATTTCTATAATTAATTCATGAACTGGAATTAATAATTATTCCATTATACTAATGAAAAGACAAACCAGTAGTATCTTTGGCAATGGTTCAAACACTCTATAGAATAATCACTAATAATGAATTAAATAACAAAGAATTCATATCCAGAATTATATTAGATAGCTCGCTATGGCTGTGCCTTTACGATGCAATTATAAAAGTTGATGAATTAATTATAGACGTACATGAAGTCACAGATAAAGGCGAGTGATTTTGTTCTTGGTAAGAAATAAAATGAAACTACGATAGTTATATGCTTAGGTACTTTTTATTCACTTTGAAAGTTTCAGATATATACGTTAATTGTTAACGACGTAATTCTTCGATTCTTTTTTTGTATCTCTCTATTTATTTTTTATCTTTTCTACTTTGCTCGGAAAATATAAATATAAAACAGAAAATAAAAAATCCTACTTTCTATAACATAGTTATAATGTAAACAATAAACTAACTCTTTCTCTTTTTTTATAACTTCTAATTTTTCTTAAGTTTCTACTTCGTCGTCACTTTCCCAATCGCTACTATGGTCTTCTTTTCTTTTTTTATTTGCAAGTCCGGGTGGTTCAACAGCTGGTTGTGAGCTTAATTTTGGATCAGTTAAATGATCATGAGCTGATTTGCTCTTGCCACTAAACTTGTTACTTAATATCGCAGATTCTTCGTCATCTTCCTATGCTTCTTCACCAAATGATAAAAGATTGAAATCTCCGTAACAAAATTTTTCATTACAAAGAATAATACTATCAGGGCTAAATTCTGCAAACATATATGATTTCTACTTTACTGCTGCTGTTTTAGTTTTTGAACTGTCGGTTACTACTTCATTTTCCTTTACTGTTATTCTTGGTGTAATATCAGAAAATGGATTGTTCAATATTATAGTTTTTATCAATCTTGGAGGATAAAGTGGTCTATCATTCTACAAAAAAAAGGAAATATTATATTTATAACAATTCTTGATATATTTTCCTGTAAACATTAAATTTACCTCATCTACAAGTGATTCTTCAAGTTTAAGCATGTTATATATAGTTTCTCCAGTAACTTTACCAAAAATTGTATGTTAATTCAGCAAATCTGATGTAGAACTTAGAGTGAAGAAGAATTGGGAACCATTGTCATTTTTTCCAGCATTAGCCATAGCAATTAAATCTCGTTGACAAAAACGTAATCTTCTATGAAATTTGTCTTAAAACACATATATCCAATAATTATATTTGAATAAAAAATGAAATCATTTTATTTTGAAATATAGTCTTACCTTAAATGGTTTTCCATATATTTTACCACCTCCTGTACCTGTGAGATCACCACCTTGTGTTATGAATCCTTTGATAATTTTGTGAAATATAGTGTCATCCTAATAACCATCCATACATAATTGTATGAAATTTCTATATACCTTTGGTGATTCTTTTGCCCATAATTCTAACTCAATATCACAAACGGTTGCTTTCCTTGTAACCTAGTCATAACAAATATATTAGTTTTAATGATGTCAAATATTCTTAAAATCAAAAGCATTAGAATTTGTTATTTATTAATGTAATTCAAATTAGAAATTATTTAATATATTAATATCGAAATTTAGAAAGTAAATATTGTATATCGGTTAAATTTTTAAAAACAGATATACAATCCATTGAAATATTATGAACTAATACTTGTTACTTTACCCTTAGTGGCTGGCTCTTGCATATAAATATTACTTATGTTTGTAAGTCTCCTATAATAAAAAAAATTCTTTGTCAAAAATATTTCATATTAAATCTTTAGTCATTTACAAATCAATCAACCAAATGGTTCTTTTCTTGAATAATCATCAGCAGGCAAGACGTACCTTTTACTTCCTTTTAACGTTGGCTTTATTGGCCAAAGCAATTCCATGTGTCACAGCCCCATTATTCCTGTTGCTTTTATTGTTTCCAAGTTCCTATAGATATTTCTACGCATTTGTGCCTTAATGCGAAATATTTACACTCTATATTCAATTTATCTTTAATTTTTTTAGCTATTACCAAGAGTTCATTCTTCATCTCGCCAATGATCCTTATATTTGCATGTCCATGCCACACATCCTTCTCTGTTGATATATATGCTGCCCCTTTCCTGTTTCTTGATTCAACATAATATGTGTTTACTCTTCTCACTGCTTTCATTCGAACCTCTCTCTTTTCTTTATATTCCTCAGTTCCATCATTCTGAAACTTACCATATTAGCGATGATCAGTGTCTTTGACCAATGACGTTAATATTTATTTAGATCAAGAATACAACATACCTTTCAATCTCACTGTATTCTCTATATTTAGATGATATAAGAAGTCATCACCTAAATTAATTTCATTCCCTTTTTACTGCCTAAGCCATCTTCAATTTCTAAATCTTTATTTGTCCATCAAAGATTTCTATCTTGTATGTTATATTGCTTGCCAACCTAGAATCCAATAGACATATAACATATTTGTATTGCTGCTTTTCTCTCGCTATAAAAAAATACAATTCTTGGCATCTAATGTTTCTATGCTGACGATATTCCATGAGTTCCATATTTTTCTACTGTTGCACTTGACTGTTTATTTCGACAGAATATTGTTTTTTCACAACCAAGCTCTGCTATCACTAATAAAAGGTTGAAAACAATGGCTCATAACTTACATTATTTAATAACAATTGAAGGTTATGTTAATACATACATTGTAATACTTACATTCTTTTGTATGATGTAAGCACTCCTGCATGGACACAATAATGTTTCCGGTATTTGTTTGCCATTTTTTCTCATTTCCTATGCACTCTCCTGTTCACTTGGAGAAAAATTAACAAATCACTTAATTTCTGTGATTAATTTGTGAACTTTTACAATTGCGTTGTAAAGGCATACCTTTGCATATTTGTCGTCTGCCAGGTAAAGGAATGAATGCTGATTGTCTAATTAAAACCACTGTTTAGGCTGAATTTATTAAGGAATGTAGAAAACTTTATGGGATTTTTAAGTGAATAAAAAGAAGAGAAGAGAATTTGTGTTAGTTATTTATGTCGTTTTATTGTTTTATTTATTTCGTCCACCACGAATCCGAGCTTCGAGTTCAAAATCATAGATGACACTGATTTTCTGTGAATAGGTTACTAACTCTTGTTATGTGCTCCTGACACTTTCTAATAAATCAAATCGGTAGTGGAAAATTTACTAATTACTCAATATATGTGATTAAATTATAAACTTTTATAATTGCACCGTAAAGGCAGATCCTTCAAGAACTTTCCAATATATTTTTCGATATAAATTTGTCCCTAATTAATTAATTATTAATGATTATTTTACTCAGTGTTTGAATTATTGGTCGATTGGTCGCAGACGCCATTTGTTTTTCATTAATTACTATCCTCTACGCAATTAATTTATGAAACTTTATGCACTCGTTAGAAAGACAATGTTCTTGCGAATCTTCTCATATAACTTTTGATCACATTTTGCTTCTAGTTTCGTTTAGTAATAAATATTTTCACGGAAGGTCGTGATGGTCGCCGTTACGAAATCATAGACGCCATAAAACAAAAATTAATAACTAACTATTTAGAGTCAAATTCTTGACGAATATTATATAGGAATACAGCTTGAAGTTCCAGCTTTGCAACGAAATTATAAAAGTTCACGAATTGTTTACAGAAATTGAGTAATTAATAATTTTTCACTGCCGGGGCCATTCTATCCTTTTCTATCCCCTCTCTGTCCTTGTCAGTCACGTGATCAGCTGTCCGTCGACCTCCTTGCCTATTCTATATTCCTATCACTTTTATGCTTTTTGAGCCCAAATCATAGATGGTGCTGATCGCAGGCGGTAAAATTTGTATCTATTCGGAAGTAGGAAATTAACAAATTTCCAAGTTTCTGTAATTAATTCATGAATATTTATAGCTACAGAGCAAAGTTGGAATTATAGGCAACATTCTTATACAATGTTTAATTTAATAATTAGTCAGTAGAAAATAAGATTGCTATAGAAAACTGTTTTTCTTGCATAATATTCTTATTATTTTGTAATAAATATAAACTAGCATAGGAAAACATAAAAAATAAATATTTTTATTAAGAAATTTTATTTATAATGTTTTCATAGGTGAAAAATTAATACAAAATAAAAAATAGATTGAAAAAATTATTGATTGTAGACAGGAATCGAACCCCGGTCCTCCAGCATATAATTAAAAATGTAATAAAACTTTAAACGTAAATATCTCAAAAACTATTAAGTAGTTACGGCTATAAGGGCATATACTCTTGAATTGCACGACGAAATCTACGAACCTGCAAAGTTTCAACCAAATCGGTGACCCGACGGACTTGCACTCTCCTTGTTAGACGTACATTGGGTTGCAATGCTACAGGCGTCGAACGAGAAGAATATTACACGTTCCTTCTATACTTACGATCAAAATCACCATAAGCTCCAATAGCAAAACCAAATTTAGTTCTCGTCTGCTTTCGGGAACATAAAAATTCGAATCGAGGCATTACCAATTAACCTAAATCCCATATATTATCTTTCACGAAATCTACCAACTATTAATCTTCAACCAAAGCTGTGACAAATAAATTTGGCTAGAGATACATTAAAAATTCTAATAAAAAAATTCCAAAAATCATGACTAATACACTAAATATCCCTACCACTGGATCATTATTAGAACCAAAAGATCCTCACTCGTTACTCACGATACACAAGAAGATACGAATAAACAGATGATTAATCCAAGAGATAAATTTTGGTTTCGTAAGGTGAAGCATAGTCGAAAGCGATGGAAATGGAAAGTGGAGACTGAGAGCCGGCGCGAGTGGCGAAAGTGAAGGTGATCCTGACCCAGGACACTCTAGTTTCCTAGGAGAACGAGAGAGATCTGTTCGACAATCACTAGGTTAATAGAAATCTCGGTTAGGTCGGGTCAGGACGACGGCTGCGATCAGCGAAAGTGAAAACGAAACGAAACGAGACTCTCAAGTCGGTTGTGGGCAGCAGATGTAGGTGAGAGAAATTGAGGCCGGTAAAAGTGGGCTAGCGGAGCCCACTGCCCTATATCCTTGTCCCAGCCACTTTCGTTCTCGATTCGCGTGTATACCTTGGTGTCGCGTGAGGCGCGTTCACTTTCGTACGAGTTCGAGAATCTTCTGGCCGTTCGATGAACTCCGCAGGATTGGTCACACTCGTTCGACGAATGTTAAGCGGAGTTTACGAGGGAACAGGTTATCCTGGTGTGTAACGAGCAGAACTTGGCGGCAGTTGTATTGTCTCCTTAGGGGGTTCAGGGGGTTCAGGGGGTTTTGAAGAGACTTGGTCTTTTTAATCTCGTTCCAAGGGAGTTTTCGAAGGACAGGAATGGATTGGGAGGATTAGAAGGTTTTGGAGGAGTCTTGGTCTTCTTGGTCTCGTTGTGACCGAGTCTTGGGGGAAGAAGAATGGATTGGGAGGTTTAGAGGGTTTTGGAAGAGAGTTTCTCAACTTGGTCTTCACTTTTCCGTTTCTTGAATTAAATTCCCAAGGTACTTATGTTCTTAGTCAAGATATGTAATAAAGTATCTCAGTTTCATTTCGAGACAGTGTAGGAATACTGAACAAGGAAAGATTGGCAAATTAAGCAAGCTTTGGAAAAAAGATTTTCACCTTGGTCTTGACTCTGTCTTTTGTTGAATTAAATTCCTCAGGTACTTAGGTTCTCAGTCAAGATACGTAATAAAGTATCTTAGTTTCATCTCGAGACAGTCTAGGAATACTGAACAAGGAAAGATTGGCAGATTAAGGAAGCTTTGGAAAAAAGATTTTCACCTTGGTCTTGACCTTGCCTTTGGTTGAATTCAATTCCTCAGGTACTTAGGTTCTCAGTCAAGATACGTAATAAAGTATCACGATTTCATCTCAAGGCAATCTAGGAATACTGGACAAGCGAAAAATTGACAAATTAAGGGAGCTTTTGGAAAAAAGATTTTGAACTTGGTCTTGACTTTGCCTTTTGTGGAATAAAATTCCTCAGGTACTTATGTTCTCAGTCAAGACATGTAATAAAGTATCTCAGTTTCATTTCAAGAGAGTCTTTAAAGGTTAGATAAGAAAGGATTGGAAGGTTTAGTACCTTTTGCAAAAGTCTTAATCCCCTCTTAGTCTCACTGCAAGAAAGTTTTTGAGGAAGCAGAATAGATTGGGGGATTTAGTAGGTTATTACTAAGAGTTTCTCAAATTATTTTTGAACTTATTTTCTATTGAATCAAATTTTTCGGTTTCTCGGTTAAGGTATGTAAAGAAGGTTCCCAGCTTCGTCTCAAGGGAGTTTGCGAAGAACGAAAATGGATTCGAATATTTTTAGGTAGGTTCAGGGGAAATTAGAAATGACAGATGAGGATGATGAAAGTTAAATTTGAGTTTTATATTGTTTATGATCAAATAAGTATTTACTGCAAAATTATGTTGTATAAATATAACTTCTTATGTATTATAGTAATAGAATTTTGTTGTATAATTAAATATCACATACTTTTTATTTCTTTTAATTATTGCTGCTAAAGTCCCCACATAGATATTTCCTAAGAATTGAGAATTAGAAAGAACAATGAGCCGTTCTGTTGATAAGATGTATCAGCAATACTTCCTTCGTGATATTTACAATTTTATAAATGAACAATTTTGAAATAATCAGTCGCACGATGAGATCAGTATAATAGTGTTTCTTTAATTCTACCTTAATTTATTTCTATCTTCATAAGAGTTTTTGTTTAATTTTATCATATGACTCAATATCGTGATAGAAGTCGAACAGAGAACTTCCACCAGATGACATTTCTCGATAAAAATGTATTTTATTTCATTTATTCTTATCATCTCGGGTAAAGTTACTGATATATATATATAAATGACGAATCCTTATCAATGGTTGAAAGAAAAATTGATCACGAATGTATGGGAATTCCCAAGTGTCTCGAGATAAAAAAAGAGTAGCAGGAATCTTCTTCACTGGAATCACAGTTCTTTCCCTGCTCGTGATATCGATTAATATGTCACAAACAAATTTGGGAGAAGTTTAATATTAGATTTCTTTTTCAAAAGTAAGGGACAGCAGTCCTTTCTGATCTGTATATCGCGAAAAGCATGCAGACTCGAAGAATGTGTATCTAAGGTTGTTTCATTGTCCCTTTCGTGCCTTCACGCATACACATACATTCGCACAGTCAGGTATATCTTAAGAGGTAAGGTTGCTATCTGAACGAACGCTTCAGGGATAAGGCAATGCAAAAAATTCGGTGTCGTTTAAAATTAAAAAAGTTCAAATTCAAACTAAATTCGCATTTACAAAAAAACTTTGTATCAACCCTTTGCACTCGAGAGGCTACCCCCAGTCGCCATTTAATCAGATTTTAAAGATCGATGTTAATTAACATATCAAATTTCAAATTACCCAATGACGCGTAGTATATCGAAATAAAATAATTCTATGTCTTAATTTGTATACGATTTACCGTTTTAAAAATATCGCCGACTTTATGACAGAAAGTCTTCGAATTATCATTTTTCTGTAATGAGAAGATCGCCGGGTGCAAAGGGTTAAATTAATTTGAAATTATCTTGAAATTCATATCCATTTCTCATTCCTCCAATTAAAATTACACATCTAATTATCTAATTACCTAAGAATCGGAAATTTCTTATTCTTAATTTTCATTCATTTCAAATTTTATTAATATCGACAACTAATTACCGACGGACGATTAACGGAAGCGGTTTTTTCCACGAGTAATTTCTCTTAATTCATATGGAGAATAATAAGAGGACAAGAAGCATTGGAGGCAGGACGTTTATTAATAAGTCTTCATTAGCGGGTCGTTAAATTAATACGCTTCCGTTGGTCGCTGTCTTTGATTTTACATTTGCAGCATGCCAGACACAGATAATTGCGAAAGTCATCAGCCAGGAAAATGCGTGTTATTATGATGAGAAAAAAATACAGTGACTGGTAATAAGTCCTTCATAGATGGATCTTTCTTTGTGGCGAAAGCCAATGAACGTTCTGTCGGGTCATCGTGCTGATGAAGATATTAAGTGTCAAATAAAACAACTAATTCATTCAGAGTACTCGTTTATCTTAGTTCGCAAATCTTCCATTTGTGTTAGCGTACTTTAGATCTTTCTTCTGTCTTTTAAGATACTTAAATCTGACACGAGTTACTGGCTCAAGTCAGCTTCTCTCTTTCCTCGGTCTTATGCTGAAGAATGACAACGTACAAATTAGAAGAAATTAAACTCGCGACAATCCGTTAGTTCTCGTCGATCATAAGAGTACTCCAGTCACATGTATATTGTTTACTTCCAAAATACAGGATTCCAGTAAA
Organism: Eufriesea mexicana; assembly: GCF_001483705.2. Lineage (NCBI taxonomy): Eukaryota > Metazoa > Arthropoda > Insecta > Hymenoptera > Apidae > Eufriesea > Eufriesea mexicana. Next base: position 697,707 of record NW_016908175.1, on the reverse strand, counting down.
TTAAAAAATTATTTAGGCCTGTACCACGTTTATAATTGACAGTACGTACATTTCATTCGTAAAAGGAGGAAATTGTTTAAGCATTAGTTAACAAAGGAAGATATTTTTTAGCTATAAGTTAATTGTTTAATTATATATATTAAACACCTTTGCACATAATACAATGAAAATATGATTTCGATATAATAAAAATTGCGAGAAAGCTCCTACAACACGGTATTCTCATAACACGAGTTGTATATAATAATGTTTCTGTTGATTTGATTAGTTTCAGGTTGAACTTGGTTCCAGTATAACACATAACGATTTAACCGTGTTATAGAAGAATCAAGCATATTTTCATCACCTAATTAGCTGCACTAAAATAATAATAAAATCAAATTATCTGCCAATTAAATTACCGGTAAATTTTGGAAATAAATCTTCCTTCTCTTTTTCCCTTTATTTGAATAACTGTGAGGATCATGCACGAAAAAAAAAAAAAAAAATATGTGTCCAACTGTCTTTCACAATTGTCACCAACAGTTTTTACGCAGTTGCTGATGGAATTAAACTACTTGAATTCATATCCGGAATTCCAGTCTTTCACTGATGTAAGACGAGCATGGTGTCCTTATGAATTCTTCCTTATGAATTAAATTGGGTTAACGAGGTTATTAAGAGGAGGACCCCAAACCTTTCTCATTAGAGGTTAATACGAATCAACATAAATGTTCTAATGTCACAAAGTTCATTCCTATTACTAGTTATTCAAGTTGCTGTTAAGGATATTTTCGGACTAATAGCCGGTCGATATTTGCTATCAGTTTGTACAGAAATCAGTTTCAGCATCGCTGTTTAGATTGAGAGAAGCCGATTTCTGGAAGCATGTACCGTATCCGGAAACTAAAATGAAATTCGCGAGTGCGAATTTTAGCATGGGAGAAAATTTGATGTCCGGACTACTCGTAAAAATTTGGGTACAACACTTGTATAATTTTACATTTAAAGTATGGTATTAATTTAATTTTAATTTTATTCCATCGCGTTAAATTAATTTTTATTAGAATTAAATTTACGCACTTTTCTCAATAAAATCTCTAAACACTTGAATATCTGAATTATATTTTGAAAATTAAATTATTATTTCATTATATAGTAATTTTAGAAAATTTCATCAGTGATATTAAAATTGTACAACCAAATGATATTATTACTAATAATGTTAAATAAACTGTAATTACTGCTACTTTACATCTAATCGTGTCAATTGATAAAACTATGATTAGTTACACTAAAATAGGAAACTAAATTAGTGTAAGAGTATTATTACTGTCTCATACTATCCTATACCATACAGCCTAAATACATTTTCCATGATAGATTAATTTATCGCACTACTGTACTCGTTAAATCTAAACCCGATAGAAAATGGTACATGTCTAACTATGCACACTTGCATATTTCAAAACCTAATTTCCACGACTAGACTAATCTTGCGTAGCTCGTAATTGCATTTGATGAGTAATCCATCCTTAATTTGTCTGGCAGCAAAAACTCGCCATTTCTGGAATGCAGTATATACATTGAGGTGGGTTCCATCCGCATTATACATGCATACGTTATGTCCACGTTTATCGGGAGATATAAATAGATAAAGGTTATCAGTATTATAATGAACAACCATAACGCGAAATGAAAAAAAGCTTACGTCACTGGATATCGCAGGATTACACAAGAAACGCTTGTACGTCGAATATAAAGTTCAATGTACAGTTTCTTCTTGGAAAGCAACGGGAGTTGCCGTGTTTCCTTTATTTTCCGGCAAATGTTTTGGAAAGCAGGGCATCCGTCAATTCTGCCACTGGACAATTCGACGGAGATCACGATGCCATTTAAACAGTGGCAATTCGAGCGTTATTACATTAACTCGCATCCTACTTAGTCGAATTTTTCAAACTTCGGGGGTCATTAAACTTTTGTTACGATTAGTTTAGCACTACGAGCTACTATTCTCGGAACAGATGAATCGTACGCTGCGAGATTGCTTCAAAAGGGTACACTTAAGCGATTTTACGTTTTCAGGGTAATTGGAAAATTCAGGATAACACGATAAATGCCCCCTTTTTCTGTCATTTGAGAAGGAATTATTTTCAGCTATTTCGGAACGCTTTGTTCAGTCAATTGTTCACCGAGAATCAAGGTTTGGGTCTGAAACAATGCTTCAGATGGAATAACGAAATAGATCTATCTTTCATGGAAGTTCGAATAGATGAACAAAATTAGTATGCAAATATTTCGCTTTATCTTCGCAGAAGTTAGGGTGCCAATTAGTTGAAGTTTTAGGCGTCAATCATGGCTCAGTGAATCGGTTAGTCAACGACTAGAAGAGGATTTATTAAAGTAGTATATTTCAGAACGTGTATAACGAGTGATATATGCTTGCATAAATATGCATGAGCGTGTTCATGACTTTTCCTTGTTCTTCGAGTATATAAAAGTTCGAACGTGTTTGACATGTGTATAATGTAAACGTTTTTGCGTTTCAGCTGCATCGTGCGTTTTAATAAATTAAAACATCATGATTAATTCTGTAACATCGGTAATATTGCTTTGACATCTGTTTGAGAAGAAACGCGAGAGAGGTAGAATAATATTAAGCTTGAAACGTGTAATTGAGGGTGTGGAAGGGAGGGCTCATAAGTCAAAATGTCAGGTCGAATAAATGTTCTAAAGGAGATCTATCTTAATTATCTTAATTATCTCAACTGTTTTTCTCTTTTACTTATTTTTTTAAGTAGCCCGTAAATTAATGTTTTATATATGTCTTATCTTATTATTATACTTTCGTGCGTAAATTCTTTCTGTTTGTGCCATCGGGAGGAGTAATTTTTCTACCAACTTTATAATCAATCTCAATTGTCGGAATATAAAGTTTAAATTTAAAGAAATATTTTTAGGCGCGAGGTAATTTAGAGAAAACGATTTATCAAAAAATGGCTGATAAATATATATATTTCTTCTATAGTTTGTTTTAAGTATTCAAAGCTTAAATTTGCTATTCGAATACTATTTTCGTGCCACAGCTATTTTATGTCGCTATGATAATGAAGACATTAAGTAGAGTAATTAATATTGCAATAAACATTTGGAATTCAACGGAAGAACGGAAGAAAATCAAAAACAGTGAAAGTGCCACTAGTCCTTGGAAAAATACAGTACGGAGGAATGGACAGTGATAAATACGAAAAAATTGAAACGTGTTATTGAAATTCGTTCGAGAAACCATGTTTAATAACAGATTTCGTTACACGGAAAATTGATTGCCGCTGGTATAAGAGCAAAACCTGTTTCTCCAACCTTTGATTACTTTTTCTAGTAAGAAAATGATACTAATGATCCTAAAGAACCATAATCTTACGAGAAAGTTTCGACATTTCTCGAAAAGAAGTTAATCGAAAATATAAAAAAAAACTCACACGATTTCACTTGAAACGAAGGAAGTTCACTCGAAGAGAATCAAATCTGTTTGGGAAAATCGCGAATAATCGAAACTATCGCGTTTCTTCTTCGCATTTATCTCGAAGATTCGTTTGAGCAGCTGTTCATGTAAGTCCCTCGTCGACGAAGCCGACAAAGAACTTCTAATATCCATCAATTTTCTAGCACGAGGTATCCACGAGTTACCAATCGTTCTCCGTGCGACTTCAAGTCGGTTCTCAATTTCATGAGCTCGTCAGCCGCAAATTGCAGCGATCTGCGTCGCAAAAATAGATATTTAGCTATCGGGATAATCGACCAGGGGAGGTCGTTGGTTTTAGAGCATGTCGCAGTAAATCCTCTTACAAATCAACTTGCGAATATCTATCTGTCACTTCGCATCTAACCATCAGTGTACTCTTACGCTTATAGATCTCAATGATCTTCTATTATATACTTGGTATCAACGAGAACAATAACTGTTATCACGTTTACTCTTAACTCCATTGCTATAAATACAATTTACCTATCCACCTTCCAAGATATATCAATCTTCCCAATTTTTCCTGAACTCTTAAATCTTTCCGTAAATTTTCATCGAAATTTCGTCAAAAGCCCAGGAAATAAATATCGACACTCAAATGGATTCTTGCCCGATTTAAAGACTAATACGACATTCGAAACTATGTACGTTCCAAGTGTGAACGAAAAGCTAGTATATGCGTAGTCGGTGTGACGTATCTGGATGACCACGGCAACCTGCGCGTCTCGTCACGTCCCCAACGTTCGCCAGGAACGGCCGGGTAAACGTCAGGGGGACGCCAGAGGAGCGCCAGGGGCACGCCAGCGTCGAGACGGAGCGAGGTTATGCCTCGAAGCGGACTCGCGCGGCCGATCGAGTCAGTTTCGCACGAGCAACACGCGCGAGCAAGCGCTTTCCCTCGCATTTTAGTTGATCGCTGTAGCTCGCGCACGACGCATGGCAGACGCGCTGCCACGCAGATCATAGACAGAACCTGTGAAGACAATCCCACAGACACGATAGACACTCAGCATCCGAGGTCTGCCTAGCCCTGACTCAACTTTCGCGGTTCAAAACATCGAGTCTCTCGTTCTCTGGTTCATCGTCAGAGACATTCCATGTTTCCTAGCTACCTCTGACAGATCTCTCTGCGGATCTTTTGTGACTCGCGAATCCTTGGTCGAATCTGCACAATCAGAGATCGAATCAGGGAATTCGGAGCGTTAGTCAGGTCCGGGGTAAAAGGGATCTTGAGTCGGTGAGAACCGATCGTGGTGGTTGATCGAGGACGAGGAACAGTTTTGCGCATGTTTCGAGGTAGACCGATCTGCTCGGTGTACGAGGTCTGACGGGAAAGCGGAGCGAGACTGAAAAGTCGCGCGATTGGGAGAAAATCTCGGGAACATCTGTCCTGCGCGGTGCCAGAAAGAGGTAAGGGACTTTCCCAAATCATTCCTTCGAGTTGTACGTCTTTACGCGTTCCTTGGTGGCTGTTGTCATTCAGCTTCTCTCTCGTCAACGTTCTTCCGTTTGGAGCGAGGTTTGAGATTAGAAGGTAAAGTCGAGAGCGAAACGAAGAGACGAGGAACGAATTTAGGTATTGATATGTATTTTATCATACTGACTGTGCTTTCGTAATTTATGCGAGATATCGAAGCTTCGCGGTTTGATCGTTTAACATAGGTGAACGCAATGAAAATCAATAGAGTCGGGATAGTTTCGAAATTGACGCGCAAAAAATGGCGCGAGATTTAAATTTGATAGGTTAGAAATTTGGGATAATTATCGTGGACGAAAATGGCGGGAAATTTAGGTAAGTTTATAATTTGGGAATTCGTTGTAATTGTTATAGTTGTATCGTAGACAAAAATGGCGCGAAACGCGAGTCTACAATTTCGAAATTCGGTACAGTTATAAATACTATAAATTGTTAGATCACTGTGTTACTAATACATTTCTGCTACAATTCGCCATTATAGACGCGTTCGACCGATTCGTGAAACAAACTCTGAACTAACCATTGTTGAAATTTCATTTGCAATGAACAATAACGATTCGCGTATTATTTCGATGACCATTCGACTTGTTAAAGTTGAAGCAAGTGAAGAAGAAATAGAAGCTGGAATGAGATGGAGTAAAAATTCACAGTAGCTGCGAAACGGTTGATTATGTGTTGGCAGTCTATTAACGTTTCCTAAATAATGCGGATTAAAAAGATAACGGGATTACTTAACCGTGTTTCCTATCTTTCGAACTGCAGCGTTACATTTCGCGCACGCATGTGCGAGATTACGAGACGTGAGCAATATTTTAGAGATATATTCAAGAGTGGCCGTGTTTATAGCAGCAAAGTTGTTTTATCGCAAATGGCGCGGTATTGTGCTGTAGCGCCATTATAATCCTCCGATCGGTACTAAAGCTTAGCGGATTTTATTAACTATTGATATCGAACTTATAGGAAAGTTATTAAACTCGTGATACTAACGACAGTACCTTCGTAATAATTTTTAAGGAAAGAGAAATATAACTACGTTCAACATAAAATAATAATACCGATTTCTCTAACCTTCCGTTATTTTGATATCCAGAGGTTATTTTCCCGATGTTCCTGATCTTTCACACGCAATATATGGACTTTGCCATGAAAATATTTCCAGGTTCGGTTTCCCGAAAGAAAAATCCCTAGTGATTAATACGTGATTAATACGTAATAATTATTCGCGTTAGAACTGAATCATCCGTAGATACACTTCATAAAAATTCGCTTTGATAAGCAATAGGTTAAGGTTCTCCGGAGAACATTCGGCTAATCCGAATTACCGTTCCATTTCTCGCATCGAGTTCTATTTGCGAGTGAACAGTATCTGCAGAATTGTATACTCTGTCGATTTGGATGAATCCGAGCTTGGTGCAAGGTCTTTAGTCCAACATATTTTATCGTTTTATCGGAACTTCGAGAACAGACTCAATGAATCCCTGTAAATCGGTTAAAAGGGTGAAAAGTTGTAATAAAGATAAGGCCGCCTATCTATCCGATGCACGTGCAAGGTTTAACGTCCGTTCAGTATAGATATTAAGAAACGTGTAGCTAGGGATAATGTAAGACGATCTATCAGAAACGGAAGGAAAAAAGAGTTTGTCTCGAGTTCAAATTTTTATGACTTTCGAGGAATTTCTTTCGCTTTTGAGAGAAAGAAGTTGCGATTCGTCGAGATTTCCTTTATATTAAATTAATATTCAAGAATAGAAAATAATTGCTATTTTTTTTAAATTGTATCCATGTATATCATTTCTGTCAAAAGAATTAAATACAAAAATTCAAATAGTCACAATTTCTTTTTATTCGACAAAGTATAACATAAAAGTGGCTATAAATAACAAGAGGAAAAATTCACAAAATTCATGATTTTGAAACTCTACGAAATTATTTAAATATCGCGTAATAAAATTTAATCTCACACCAATTATTTTATTATTCGTTTTAATATTTCCAATATTTATACCTTTTGTTTCTTATTTAAGCTCGACGAAAGTTAAGTCTCGGATAATTCCTTAGATATAATATCTTTTTATCGTATTAATAAAATTTAATATTTCGAAAATTTATCTTTCCTGTTTCTCACACTTGGCTGAGCGTAACGTAAGTCTGTAAAGAGCGGAAATAAAAATTCCTTATGTTCGTGGATTCGATTAGAAGCGTTGATTAGCGTCCTTGGCGCTGGACCCAGCTCACAAAAGGCATTTCCATCGAATCAAGAATACACGAATTTTCACTCATTGTCTTGCTCATAACTGCTCGTAAGCTTCGAAATCTGTCGGAAAACTGTTGCATGAATCATTTCACACACGTGTCCGTTGGAAAGGCGTCTCGACGCCTACGCGTCCTCCACACACCCGTGTGTTCGCTCGGGAACCTTGATTCTTATTCACGTTACACGCGAATGAAAGAGGTTCTGCCAATTTTCCACGCGATACACCGCTTTAATATAACACCTTTCTTACGATACTCACTCGGAGATAAGCGAAATTATACAAAATCATTAAAGGTACCTTTTTTTTCCTCACGAGGTCACAGCTGCAGCGCTGTATAAACAAAACGCGCGAAAATTGAAAATATCTCTCGGATCTCGATTAATTCGTCGCTGATTAGTTAGCAGAAGGTTACCATAAATCCTTCGGAATGTAATTATTATTCCAAGATAAGAATCTTCTCGTCAAATAAAATATGCGAGGGTCGTAAGAATGTGAAGGATAGAAAGGGCCATTTTTCTTCGAGTTTCCTCGATTCTCTTCGGGTTTCGAATTCGAAATTTTATTCCACATTTTATACCATATTTTATCTCGTTATTATTATTAATAATATAATAATAATAATAATAACAGAAGAAGTAAATACGGAGATTAATTAATGGATAGATCGTTTAATCGATAAAGCGTATACATCAGGTGCCATTTTCTTGCGAATTCCTTGAATTTCTCGCGTTTGCGACTCAACTTAGCGGATTTCAGGGGAGGTTGTTTAGGTAATTCTTTTAGGCATTCCGGTGCCTTAACAGAACAACGGGCCAAAAAATATGCGCAGTTGATCTGACTGCAGCGACTGTAGCCAAATGTAACCGTGGACGAAGTTCAATGCCGCGTGGACTTTCTCGAAGCGGGGAACCAAGAAAGATCGCCCTCGATTTTCCTCGAGTATCAACCAACCTACGATCCGGACAGTTTCTTCGATCTTCTCTTCGAATCACTCCAAACGGAATATTTGATACAGTGTCTCGACTTTTCGTCGTCGTTCTTATCTTCGTTTAACCGTGATTTTTCCAGAAGCAGGACGATAAAATGAAAGCAGGCGATAAAAATAGGAAAGAAGTGTCATTTCTAGGTAAAGGGTGTGTTTTATTTGGTAGATAAAGGAATCGGTAAATGGATAATTCAAAGTGGATTTTTAATGGTTTTTATCAGCCAGTTATTTAAAATGGCCGTTTCTTAAGAATGGTATGGATGGATCTCTTTGCCGGGCAGATTGGAGTTATTAAGAAAATCGGTTTATATAGAAATGATACATTGACGGTATTCGACGAAAGTTGCTCTGTTCGTCGTGCAATAAATTGGAGCGCATTTAACACATTGTCGGCGCTTTAGTTTCTATCAATGTCTCTCATTTTCGACTTATATATGCTGATATTTATTGCGGTACACATGTGGTACTGAATGAGCGTGGTGTGTTTTGTGTAACAACTTGAATGGAAATAGTAATGAATTGGAGTAAGCTTTGAGAGTCACGTATTTTCAGTATAAGAAGTTGAGAAAGAGTTAATTATATTATTTAATAACAGAGGAAAATATTTGCGATATCCCTTAAGTATTAAATTCTTTGCCTTATACTTTTATTGCAAAGCGTGGAAACAAATATGGCGGAAATTAAATATTTTAGATGAGGTATAAGTGTCTGATTTATAAATATTTAATTATTTTCATTCAATTTAATTTATTATAAGTATTGTTAGTAGAATGTATGAATGAAAAAATTCGAATATTATCGTGATGAAGAAAATTGAAGTAGTTAATATCATCAATTTTATTGGATAGTTTTACCTGGTATCGCGATATATTAACTATGGCAAAACTAGTGTAACATTTACCGACAATTCGCTAAAACCAGAAGCCTTTATCGACCTCCCACGAAACTAGTTAACATTTTGCGGTTCACTGCATTTCGACTATTTGCATCAGTCGATCTAAATTATACAGCTCGAGACCATTATTTAACGTTGAATGATGTTTAGGAATTATTTCGCGTACTTTAAACAAGTTTCAGCAATCTCATATAGAATCGTAAGACTATCGTTAATAAATAAAAATAATAATACGTAAATATGGATAAATAATTGTGTTATCGAAGATAAATAATTTACGTTGAACGATCGAATTGAATTACATCATAATCAAAGCAGTAGCAATATTCTCACGTGAACAAAGCTGTAATCTAAAGGTTAAAGATTTTGATATTAACGTTTCCTTTTCCTCGATAAATATTCACACGTGTACACGAGTCACATCCGGTGTATACTAGTACTACCGAGTTTACAGGCATATGCCGATTAAATACAAAGCTGCGATACACAATTAGACTTCTTTTGTCAGGAATAATTTCTTCGAATATTTGTTTTGTCTAACATACGTTCCTCCAACGATAATTTCATCAGCTTGGGTGCAACTCCTGAAGAATATTACCATGAATTCGGAATTTATCTGACACTTGTCACTGATACACGTTATCGTTCTCGTATTCTCTCTTTTTAATTACAAAATTAAATTAAAAATTTCGCCAGACGAAATACGAAAAACTGGAAATAATAAGAGATATTCTGGACTTTCTTCGATTAGGTAAGAAGTTATGAAGAATCTACTTCTGTCGATTGTTTACATATTTGATTTCAGTAATTTTATCAATCTCTTTGCATCGTTTCTTAGTATAGTAGTATTCCTTACCAATAATCGTTAACATTGCGTTGTCTCGCAATTTGCGACTATCATGTTCAGTGTTATAATTACAGTTTTCTAATCCTCTAATTGGAGTCACTCCCAGCAGGTTTGATAGAATAACTCCCCGCGTTATTAATAACGTATGCGCATGATAATAGGAGATACCGTAATGCAACAGCTGGAAAATCCGAGTAAATTTTCCTCATACTAATTCTAGGGAAATATATCATGGGTGTATCAAGCATTTGATTACCGGAGAAACACTAAAACGAAGGTAACAGGAAAATCAGAGAAAAATAATGTCTATCTGAAACGTCATAAAGAAGATTTTTATATAGAACAATCTCTTGACAACATATTGCATTGGAAGAAGAACGTGACAGATTTTTTGCATGAGAGTACTTTTCGCAAGAAATGATTATGGTATCTCGAGTAGACAAAGTTCTTAGCTTAAGAGGTTCATTAACGTTTTTACCTTCTTTTTATGGCTTTCAGAGATATGTTTGCAGCGGATTAGTCGCGTGTCACGATGTGCTTCTATTTTGTAATGCATTTTTCATGCGTGATAAGTAAGATAAAAGGACCGTGACATATTTTCGTTACCGTATTCTTCGCGACGCGAGGTCTGGTTCAACGTATGGAATAAGTAATTAATACGAAATCGGGAAAATAGAGAAATTATAAAAATTTAAATTGAATAATATTGGAAATTATAACAAGAGAACAGTCCAGTGAATCCTGTGATATAATAAAATTTGGGAAATTAAAATTAATTTAGATTGGAGATTGAAACGAGAGAATTTTGTGTTACAATAAAATTCTGAATATTGAAATCAATTAGAGTTGTAAATTAACGGAGTGTGTTTTAGTTACGGCAAAATTGATAGAAATTTTAATTAAGCCGTGAGAAGCGACGAGAAAATTGCAAAATGCAATTTACTTTTGACATTAATGCGAAACATTGACGTATCGTGTTTCCTTGTTTATTAGTAAAATTATCGCGAGTTCGTAAGATGTCCCTTCTCATTGTTTGGGAAAAGAATGAAAATCGACAAGTAACATGATCTCATTTGCATGTAATCTTGTCCGTTAACCGCAATTGCATCACGGTTGACGCATTCTGCAAACGCATCGACACATCAAAATATTTTGTATTTTGTAGCATGATAGATCTCAGGAATCGCGTGTTTTTCACAATGAGAAAAATCAATCAACAACTATGGTAATGCTACAGAAGGTTGGCTAACGTCGGTTTGTCTTGTAAACAGCGGTTCAAGGCGAATCTCCAAGCTTCATATAAATAATCCAGCGATGCATTAATAAAGCGAATAATTTTCACAAATGGGTATAAATTAGTAATAAAACATTCTTAGTTATTTTCACAAATATTTTTTCCGCGAAATTCTTACTTAATTAGACAAAATTTTCAGAATTACGCGCAAATGAAAGTTTCTAGTTTCCTCCACTCTTACATTCTTTCAGAACTAAAATAATCAACTGTACTAGAAATGAACTAGAAAATAGTTGAAGTGGAGAAATACTTATTTGTTGTTGCATTCGTTTACGTTACAATAAAATTGCAATAAAATTAACGGAACAAATATATCAGTTGAAAATACACTTGAAACGCAAATATTTTATAAATATTTTAGAAATATGTTAACGAAAGCATGGATTATCTGAATAATGGCGACGCGCCATCGAGTTCTCGGCGCAGCCATAAACGCGAATTCCGTCTCGTCTCTCTCGTTAATCTTCGACAATCTTTTCTGCCGGCGAGGATTAACCTTATCTTTTCTGAAAACAAAAAAACTAAGAAAAGAAAAAGAAAAGGGAACGAAGCAAAGTGAAAGATAATAAATCGTCGGGTGAACTGGCGCATCGACGGCGTTGCATAGCGACTGGTTAAATCGTAATTAGCATCCTGTGTACAGTGTATAACAGTAATCAAGCGTGTAATAAGCGGAGCTGCTGCGCGAGTCGCAGAGGAATTCGAGATTTTCTTTCCTCGCTTCTCGTCCGCTTTGGCCGTTTTCCTTTTGCTTTTCCTCTTGTTTTCCATCTTGCTTTTCCTTTCCCTCTGTCACGAGACGACGGGTCAATAACACCTTGTCCTTCTGACTGGCGTCTCGCATTGTCTCGACCGCGATTCGCGGCGCCACCGTTGAAATCACCAACGTCGCGAGCTCGTTACGTGATCGCGCGTACGATCCTTGCTTTTGCATCTTTGGTAATCGAGCAACGTTCGATTATGCGTTCGCGATCCACGGGCAACCGATCAGGCGGGAATGCGTGCATTGTGTAACGCTTAGACCGTCCTAGATGCCGAGGTTGATGTTCCTTGCCGATGCAACCGATCGCAGGTGTCTGTTATCGCGATCCACTCCGCTTCTGAGGCTATCCACTTTGCTATTTCTTTTCTGTTTTTTTTTTTTTTTTCTTTGGAGTTTGGAATGCATGTAGTTCGGTGTGTGGTGAGAGTAACGTGGAAACGCGGATTGTGAATTATCTAACGAACGTTTTCGTTAAGAGGGTCAGCTTGATGGCTGACTTGTGATTAAGCATACCTTACTTTGATTTAATGCGCAATAAATTAAGATGTATGTAACTAAAGAATTGGATATTTTGCAAAGTGAAGAGCAGCCATGTATCCGCAAGCCTCGTGCAGCCAATCTCTGGTCTAGCTTAGAGTAGTGTGTTATTTATATGTATATGGTTAATAATTATATAGGATAGTTAGTAGTGAATTTTTAATTCAAATGAAGAATTTTCATTGTTTCAATAATGAAATTACATATTGTATGAATATTAATGTCATTATAATTAGAGAGTTCTTGGAAAACTCCGAAGAAAGCATAAAATTATCATTTCAATTTGCATGTTTCAGCAATCAATGATTTTCATTATCTCCGTCAATTAGTTACTCAAAGTTTAATTTGTTAGCCATCTCTCAGCAATTTTTCTTCTCCGTACAGACACGAATATTTCGTATAATTTTATGTAAAATTAAGTTTCTTTAATCCTTTAATTAATATTTTATACGAGATTGCACCGATGTTTATACTTGCTGTCAAAAAGAAGTAGCGATATAATTTAAAGGAAAGGAATAATTAATTAACGTTTCTTCCTTTAGTCGAAATTGAGTAATTGCATCATCATATGCACTAAAGATGACGACAACTTTGAGATTATTTACTGTCAGTTTTCTTACTTCGTTTCCTTTATTTACTTTGTGTAAGTAGAAACACTAGCGTCGTTGATTATCTCCCTCCGATATCGAGATCCGATAAGATGCCTGCTTGTTTGAAAACATATTATTGCGAGACAATACTGATCCGTTAATCCGTGAGAATTGCTACACTTTTTTTAAATTTCCAACTCGAATCTTCAGGTTTAGAATAATTCCTATTTCTGCAAGATTGATCGACAATCGAATTCTAACAGATAAAAATTTGCGAAACACAATAAACGACTTTATCTGGTTTATGATCGATTAATCTCTGTGGTATTTAAAGGATATTTTATAAATGAAATATCGATTATAGTTAAATAATAAATCGACACAAGTTATCGATACTTAGTCCATTAAAGTGGAAACAGAATGTTTGAAAGTTACCTAAGAATTGAAACATTTGGAAATTCCTACACGTGGAAATATCTATGGGCATTTAGAACCGATTAGACATAGTTAAGCAAATACGCATTTTCAAATATCCATCGTTCGTATGTTACAGATAACACACATTAACGAAAATAAAACGTGAACGTATCTCAAAGAATCGAAATAGCTGCACAACCAGGCAGTGATATGAAGAATACGCAAACCAACAGTTATGGTATGTCGATCTATTTTGTACTTACTATTAATTCAATCCCACATCGTAAAGAAAAAACTTCGAAATCGTTTAAAAATCCACTTCTCGTACAAATTGAAACGGTATTCCAAACAATTGCAGACATAACCGATCCGAGACATCAATATCCACCTCACATAATTGCAGTACAAATTAACACACCTAAAAATCCTAATAAACAAAAAAAAAAAACAAACTTAACGCTCATGTTTAACTTCGCAATCCTTAAACGCACTAATAAACCCGGTATTTGGCAAATATAATAAATGTAAATCAAACATTGACAATGCGTTTACGAGTTTCCAATGATCAAAAAATAGAAATGTACTAATTTATTTATATATTTATTCATTAACGAGCTGAGCACAGCCTTGTGTACATAAAATATAAGAAAACAAAAGGAAATACACACACACACACACACACACACATACATACATACAAATACATAAAATATAAGAAAACAGCAAAAAGGAGTGAAAAATTCGCAGACTAGAAAACACAATGACGTTCATCGTATACATTCATTGCATCGTAAGATAAAATGAATACCATTAATGAAAGTTGGTCCGACAGACAGAAAGTAAAAAAAATAGTCGGAAAGATATATTGGTAGATACAAAGGTTGAGGTTAAAGTCTGAAAGAAAGAAAAATTAGAAAAAGGAAGATAATTGAACAGAAGAAATATCGCGTTAAAAGTATCGGTCGGTCATTCCACGTTTTGCGTTCCAATCAATCTCGCAAGACGAATTCGTCGAAAGATTAAACGCAAAGATCGTGAGAAAGAAAGGAAAATAAATAAATAAAAGAAATTGAAACGAAGAAATGATGACGTTAAAAGTGACAGTCGGTTATTCGACATTTTTAATTCCAATCAGTCTCGCGAAACAAATTCATTGGCTGGAAGTAGGCTGCCTTTGCAATTCTATTAGGCCAGGCTTCAGGGACTGCTCTTGTCCTCGGGGCACAAAATTTATCGGCGTGTAAGACAATGACTTCATTATCGAGGCGAGCGTTGTACACTTTTCGCATAAGAATCATTGCACGATACATAGAAGCGAATCGACGATAACGCTTGAAGGAAGCCTCTGATCTAGAAACGCGGCAGATATCCGGCGACCTCTCCAGTCGCCCAAGAAGGTAGATAAAAGCCCGCAGCTCCGTGAAGGCTGGTCTCCACCGTCTCGAGGTTACAGTACATTTTACGGTTCACACGGACTGTCGATCGGTTTTTCTCTTCGAAACTGGTTTCCTTCGTCACTTGCTATACTTAAACGTAATAAAGGTTAAAACGGTATGAACGCATTATCGTGGAATCCTGCAGTCGTTTTACCGAGAAATCATTTCGGGTTGCTCGAGCCGTGTCGCGCCGAAGCACATTACTCGACGGTGAACGTCAGAAAAGGCGAATTAAAAAGTCCCGATGTCGACGTGTTATTATTAGCCATGTCCAGGGTGTCGCGTATCGAATGGTTTGGCCAAGAAAAATGGCAATTTCGCGTACAGAAATAGATACTATTTCCCGCGTCGGTTTATTTACGAGGGACTACTGATGGCGACCGCTTGGCCACGGGTACGTTCGTATTTCACCTCGAAGTTTATGCTAGGGAAGAGTTTGCAACGTAGAATTAGAATTTCTTCCTTGGATTTATCGTTAAAGTCTTCACGCGTTATCGCCTCGTCGATTTTGTCTTCGCGAGAAATTTGTACCTTCGTAAATGTCTATACGTTGTCAATGTTTCTCACGGAGAAACGTAAATTTCTTCGTATTCGACAAGGTTGCCATAACGTTTTCGAGGCTTGGGCTATCTAATATCAACGCTATCTGTGCATTTCTTTCGAAACTAGTGATACGTTAAGATAATTCGTGAGAGGAGGCACCAGGAAGCAAAGAAGTGTCAAGAAACGTCTCCACCTCTCTAACGCATATATCCGCCATCTTGACTACCCACGTGGCGTCTCTGACTCTCAGATATCTGATTATTTCACCTTTTCCTCGTATTTTCACGTGCATGTTCTTTAAGAGTAAACATACTACTATTACGAATCGTGTATAAATCATGGAAATTGGTATTAATGACTCTGTTGTTTATTCTTTGGAATTGCTATTAGCAGACTCCATTTTCCGCATGAGCTTCTTACCGCGATGAATCCATTTTCGCGTAACGGTAAGTCTACATTCTGTGCGATAAGCGATTTCAGGAAGTGACAGGGAAAACTGGAATTTCTATCGATCTTGCTTCATCGTTCGTGTCATCGACGCATGTCAAACGTAATTTTCATGAAAACATTGTGGCACACGAGACGAGGAATATGACGTCACGCGATCGTGTTTTCATTTGACAGAGGAAAATTCGCGTCACGTGTGGACGTGTCATTGAAAGAATTGCGGAGAATCGCAAAGAATCGGGAATAATCGCGAGAAGTGCAGTGTTGGGAAAAAAGGGACGAGAATTTTCTAGATAGTGTCATACGTTTTTTATTTTTATTTCCATTTTTGCGTAACTTTTTACGTAAGCTACCAAACTCGTAACGAAATGGAATATCTTCTGAACGAGATTATCATGAGAATTGCTTGCAAGTTCTCAGTATCGTTTTACGCTTTTTGTACGTTTGACATCCACAAAGCATCTGGATTGTACTTCATCTTGACACGTTGAAAATGTGAAGCAAGTGTTGACGATGTTACGTAATAGCCATGAATGAAACCGTATTGAAACCGCAATTGCACGTGTCATGAAACGGGTATCTGCTCTTATGAAATCGCGGATGCGCGCGTTAATACTTTCTGGCGATAATTTGAATTATTTCCTCGATGGACGGAAAAGAAATATTAATCGGAGAAGAACAGCTTTATTTTACGAGAGACGTATCGCTGTACTAATAAAGGACCGCCATTCTTTTGTCTTGTCTTTTTTTTCATCTTTCCAGTTGCTTCAGTTTCTTATTATTAGCTCGAAGTGGAAATCGGATTGTTAATTTCCTAAATTTTCAAAAGACTAACTCGACTTCGTTCGAAATTTCTATAATTTAAAAGTTATTTAATTCGTTTCATTTTAAATCCAATTATTAATTTCCTGTTGGAGGAAAAATGCGAATATACTGGTCTAATAAATATATCTACTAATTGCTATAGCATATTGTGTATATTATATTAATATTTATAAGAATTATACAGTATGCTATAATGTACAATACCAATATTAGACGCATAAATTATCCAGACTTTCAAATAAACTTCTCAAACTGTTATAAAATAGGAACTATAGTTAGAATCGTGAAATGAACGATTCGACGTTGTTTCGCCACTCCATATTTAAAAAAAGAGCCATTTAATTCGTTGAAACCAACACCTAGAAAAATGCAAAATTGACTTCAGTTACATAAGCTGAATTCACAAACGGAATGTTCCGTTAAATATCGTTCTTCGGCATCAATGCTAATTGCTCTAATTGAATCCGACTAAGTGCAGTTACTGTCTTCGGTTAATTACGATTTTGCCATTCGAGCTATGCCAATGCTGCGAAAAGTGGGGATGCAGTTCGACGTTTTCTCGGGAAAATTGATAATAGAAAAAGTTGGGAATTTTTCACCGAGTTTTCTAGAATAATTCGATTCTTAAGGGGTTGATGTCGTATCAATCCCCTTGGCTATTAGGTTGTCAGCTATAGCAAACAAGAACGAGAGAGTTTATAGATCGCTATCGATCTTGATATACTTTTCATATTTCACCCTTTCCAAACGGGTGTCGACAAATAGGCAACAGAATTTTTAATGTTATAGTTGTAAGTATATTTAAAAATACCTTTTTTTTTTTAAAAAAGAAAACAAATTTTGTTGACATAAAACACAGATTATAATTTCTACAATATAATCCTTCAGAACATATCTAAAACCTGTTCTGCAAAAAATCTCACTGCAGAAATTTCAAGAGTTTCGACATTTTTCCATTGCCTTTTAAATTACTCTTTAAAGTAGGTTCAATATTAAACTACTTTCTGAGAGTTAAGTACAATTATCACTGTAAAATGTGGGTCGTATGATGGTCTACTGTTCACGTGTGGGTCAAAATATTAATATTAATTTATCAAAATATTAATTTACCATATTATTAATTTTGGTCAAAACATTAATATACGAAAATATTAAGTTTGATCAAAATATTAATTTACTAAAATTATACACACGCATACAGGTACTCATCTCTACGTTGCTTCAAATTCCACGCAAATTAAATCTTTTCAGCTACGTTCACATTTAGAGCAGCGAATGCCGATACACAGAAACGAGTATCGAAAAGTTGCATCTCAGGGTTTAATCATCGAATTGCATGATTCACGCGATCGGCGGAACTTTGGTCAATTTTATCCGGGCAAAGTTCGTGGAAGGAAAGTTCAACCGGTTCACGTCGCGGAGCAGACATATGAATATTAAACGCA
Organism: Eufriesea mexicana; assembly: GCF_001483705.2. NCBI lineage: Eukaryota > Metazoa > Arthropoda > Insecta > Hymenoptera > Apidae > Eufriesea > Eufriesea mexicana. Next base: position 679,449 of record NW_016908175.1, on the reverse strand, counting down.
AGTTCATGTTGACGTTAGGCATACCGATATCAGACAATTTCGTAACCGGGAAATATTCTTTGTTTCGCGAAATATCAAGTTCGCGCGAGAAACGCGGTTAACGCGAATCGTGAACGCGTGCTGAATTTAAGCGAATCAAGGGAGATTATAAAGAATTCGAGCGAAGAATAAAACATCTAACGAATAGAAGACACGTTTAATAATATACATTTCAAAAGTACAAGAGGTCTATGGAACGATAAGTCTCGATATAATAATTCCACTGTTATGTCTTATCGAGTGCTCGATACATGTCCAGTTCGTTTATTTTTACACGGTTCCGCTTAGATGTGAAAGTTTTATTGCAATTTTCGTTGCTAAACGAGTGGAAGACATTTCGAACGATCGGGAAAGAAGAGGAGGAAATGATCGTAAGGTACTAACCATGATTTCGCTGCTGGTTCGAAGTGAGATTTACAGGTGAAGAAATTGGAAATGACACTGCACGGTTGAGATCCGGATTTATGAGACATGGTTCAGTCGATAAAAACGTAAAACTTGAATAAATTTTAAATTCAGATACAGTAACACGACACGTCGATTAATTAGGAAGAGAAATAGTGGTTATAATTTGTAAACAGTGATTGAAATTTAGATTAAAGCAAAGGAAAAGTGAGCGAAATATAGTTGAATATAATTAACATTGGAATCAGTCCGCTTTTTATCAGATGAATATTCAAAGTACAATTTATTAGACCACACGTGTGAGTATGCAAATAAATATTAATAGACAGATAAGGAAAAACGAAGTGAAAAATATTAAATAGAATATGGACACACCTCCAAGAAGTTGCTGACTCTCCTTTTAGAAATATCTTTGCTTGATACATCATATAATTGGTTCACGATTTTATTTGTTTTCCTAACCTGCTTCAGAGAAATACGTAAAAATGACGAAACAAAAATTACGTAAGCGATGATACATGAATAATTGTACGAACAAATATAGCAAGCTTGGTAACCTCACAAATGCTTTACGATATTACAAATCATTTCACATTTTATTCATATTTCTATAAGACTACTTAATAGGAAATATATCGTTCACCAATGCTTAATCTATATTTTCAAAATGTCGTATTCAGTTTCAAATTTTAATTAAATATCAGAAATTGCCAATATTTAAAGTTACACAAATGTCTATCGAAATGTACATTATCGCAAATCACCTCGTCTTAATCACTCTATTAATGTAACGCATTCTCTAAATTCTTCCTTTAATTTATAAAATATCGTAAATGACGTTTACGTTTACATTTGCAGCTTCCTCTATTAATTTCCAAAATACTCATAATACCGTATACGACAATTTACTATCTCTATTCCCAAGTTCATCCAACTTCGATACATCGACTTATGCAACATCCATCCGTCACTCAACCTCGTCATCCGAACGTTATTATAACACGATGCACCCGTCAGGTGCGAACGTTGAACGAGATCAGACGGAATAGCAATTACAGCTGTCAAGCCACCTTCAAGTCTGTCAGGTTTCATCGTTGTCCCACCGTCGCGTTGTATCGTTTCATATATCGTTTCGTGTCCCGGTACGAACCGGTAATTATCATATACAGTTGGTCGTTGCGCTTGGAACGAACGCGGTGCTTTTCTCGTTCCGTTACGACGACGTGGACAGCGCCTAAACGTGGTCGTATCTGCTTTTCGCGCGATACCGCGTTTGCATGAAAAATATGTGTAAACGGGCGTATCAAAGTGTACGATAAGCATGTGCGCGATCGACCAATCGGACATCTCTTTCCGGCGCACACCCACTTGTTGCGCAAGAACTCGTGTAGACGCGGCCGACAATGACGCCGCCGACGACGACGAGCGTCGTCGAGGAGTGACGGACACGAACGAACGGTAATTGATCCCGAGTAAGTAGCATAATTACCACCGCCCACTTTATTAATTTAATTTCTCACCGTCGTCGCGAACCTTATCTAATTATTCGTTATGCGACTCGTTAGAGGGGTGAGACGTTGAAAGTTGAGGAACTTCAAGTAGATCCTTAAAGACCCGTGTGGTAAAACGGATCCGTGAGATACAGTATTTCGTGTACGTGTATGATTTTTGCGAGAATTTTAAAGGGATCGTGCGTTTGCTTCTTCCGCTTGACACGAGAGATTTTGGATGGAGTTGTTTGGGGATGACGAGGGTAGGATAGGTAGGAATAGAGTGGTAGAAAAGCTGAAATGTATTCATGGAAATTATTCGCTGTATTGTATGGTGGCTTGAAAAATCTTAAGGGAATATTTTGGAGTGCTTAGCGAGTCTACAGGAAGATTTGCATTAAGTTGGATTAGGTTATTTGGAGATGGTGGAGCTGTGCAATAAAGAGAGTTGCAGAAAGTTGATTCGTAATAGATGTATACTACATATATGACCTCTTGGAAAATTTTTAAGGAATTTTTTGACTGCTTTGTTTCTCTGTATAGAGATTTTTGGATGAGGTTATATAGGTATAATGAAGAAAAACAGTAAATTAAATTGTATATATAATTCTATATTAAATTATGTATATAACTTTGTGAAAAATATTAAGGGAATTATTTGATTGTTTGGTGAGAAATAAAGGTAGTGGAATTTTAGACGAAGATGTTTGGAGATAATGAAGATAGAAAGAGAGAAGAATCGTAGAAATGACAAGATGGATTCATAAGAAATGTTATACTGCGTCCATAATAGTTTTCAAAATTTTGTGCAAATTTTTTATTACATTCTTTATATTTTTACGTAAAATGAGAGTTCAGACAGGTGGATCTTTGAATGGATTCTCTTGGAATCTTAATCTCACGATTAATTGTTAATTAAAACAGCACGGAAGAGATAACTTAAGTAATCTAAGAAAGCTCTGGAATTTTTGAAAACATTTCAAGAGAGCAAGAATCGAATTATTATCACATGAATGTATCACATTGAACAAAGTAGACGTTTACGACAGGCTTAAAATCGAAACGCGGTATTTATTTCCGTGATGTCATATTTCTTACATAGATTTTCTCGTAAGCAAGATAATTTGGGAATGTTTGACATTCGAAGCAATTAAATTTCACGTCCTTGCTTCTGAGTAATATTTAAAAATCGCTTCAGTCATGTCGCAACGTTTATGACAGGAAAAGTACCTCTTAGAAGTCGCGAAATCGTAATTCTTTTGCATTTCGTTTCTTATACGTATATTTCATTCATTTTTATCATTTCTTGTGCAAGCTTTCTCCGAATTATCGAGCGTTTCTTATTTACTCGGAATAAAATTTGAGACGTTGGTTGTTTTAACTGCGAAGAAAGACACATCCAACGATTATTTATACGTAATTAAAGTAGGCTTACGTTCAATGATTATACAATATTATAGCGTTTCAGGAATTCGTTGAACTGGTTCGCCATTGAATATGTTTCGTCAAATATAAAAATTAGCTTTCTAATCATATATCGTGGCTAAAACGAGAACACGTAGGCAGTTATGAATTTTTTCACAGATACTAATCTACATGTTCCCAAGGATTTCATTGACGCTTTCATTTTATAGAATAATTTCACCTCCTCTTGTTATTTCCGTATCGAGTGCAGATAAACTCGACAACGAAGTTGCAAATCGATGACTGCGATAGCATGGTAATTTTAAATACATAGTAATTTTCTAAAATAATTATCCTCGTGTAAAATTAATTTCATGGAATTGGATGATGGACTGAACTTAACTGAATTTTTTTTAGATTAATTAATTGAAATTATTGATAGGTTGAATTAATGGAGCAAGAGATCAGTAGATTAGATTAAGTAATAGAAATTAGCAAATGTTCACTCACGTAGATTAATTACACTATGAAGCTTGAAGGCTAACAATTATTAGCATATTTGATAACTCTGTGCTGTACTACCAACGTGATATTTTTTACAATTTTCACGCGTTAGAGCTAATGATTATATTCGCATAATTAACTTCGTAATTACCTATCTGAAACGTTTAATTCAAATATTCAAATTGCATAACGAAAATAAAGAAGCAAACGTAAACATAATTCTGTGTCAATAAAATTCAACGTTAATTTTGCCAAATATAGATATACAATTTCAGTAATTGCAAAAATAAAAATCTAGACTCTACAATTTTCACCGTTTTGGTAATTGTAGTATTACACTTTAGACTATTAGAATCTACGTTGATAATACACGCTAAGATATTTGTATCTTAATTTTATCTTAAATCTCGGAGTTATTCAATGGTCATGAAAAAATCTTGAAAATTTGATAGATCACGATTTTTTTCAAATTTTGGTATATTTTGAAAACATAATCCTGAGCAGTAACACTGGTAATGCAATAATTCCTAAAAATTTAAGCGTTTAAAAAGTATAGCTAACATTAGGATTGCAAAGGGTTAACATTGTGTAATCATAATTCAAAAGTTACATGTTTATATTTAATTTAACATTATAAGCGTAATATTATTTACAATTATTTGTGATATGATATATATTTTATTATCAGAAATAGTATTATAATTCGCTCATTATAATACTGCAGGAAGAAATTTTCTAGTTTAAAACTTTCACGTGTACGTTGCAATTAGTCGAGTATTATCATTATCGTGTACTTTACCGCGCGTACTCTTCGTTTCATAACGTGTACATGATATAGGGCTACATTGTTTTCCTCCTATCGTTTTATCACGATATGCGCAGTTCGATTAATATTGCGTTTTCCATGACATTCGAGAGACACGTACGAATATGTTAAACATCGCCTTTACGTAATTCATCAACTCATCTTGATCGCGAATCAAATAGAGGATTCGATTAAATCGTTTAGTCCGTGGCTGACTTTGACAACGACCGTGTACGATTAAGCGTCTTGTTATTAACTCGAATACAAGTGCTTACACGTTACATAGTGAGTATGTGTATTATTGTCAGAGCTATGGAGGAAAAGAATCGTATAAATTTGAGGTAAATACGTCACGCTATTAAAATTGCTCGATAGTTTACGACTGACGGTCATCGATTGTAATTATATTTTATGTAAGTTTTTAGTATTATATGATAATTGAATTTAAATATCTTTTAGGAGTGTTTTAGAAGATGTCCATTTCTTTTATCTAATAAATTTCTTCTTAACAATTTTCAACACTTTTGAACGATAATGGTCGTGATTCATCTTGTTTTTCGTCATTCAAAAAGTCAACAATTGTAATCGACACTTGGTTGTATGTGTTCGTATGAAACTATTATATATCTACACAGATAACGATTTGATTTCTTCATTCATCGTTGAATTTTCCAATCGATGATTTTTCCAACGTGAAAACGATAAATTTACAATACAGGAAGGGATAATAAAGAAACGAAAACAATCGATTGAAGAAAATTAAAAATACGCTACTGTTAAGTACGATGGAAAGAATTTGCGTTTGCTTCGGAAACCTTTAGAATAATTTAATTTGTCGCAACGGATCTAAAAATGCTATAGTTTAAAATAACAAAGCAGCACTGACGTATATATTATGCTTACAATACGTTATGAATAATTAAACTGTATAGGAAATTGTTATTTGATGAATAATTAATCTATACATGCTAGGTTGGTAATGAACTGCTTAATATTCTAGACACTGCACGTGATAATTAATTCTCATTAAGTTATTTATAGTGTCTATTTTAATTGAGATATACTACAAATACATATAAACTAGTGAAACCTGTTCTACAACAGGTAGATTCCGAATTTTTCATTCTTGTCACATTTATTTGAATCGTATACTAATTTCTTTGATTTATTTAGTATTGCAATTCTTCGATTTGTAATTCTTTTAAGCTACCCACTATCTATTTCGAAGGAAATAGAAGAAGAAATAAATTGAATAACACAATTTCTATATTAATGACCTAATATCCGAATTTGCGATTAAATATGAGGGGAGTCCTCCCACACTGCTAGTGGACTCATAAATAAGGCTTTTCTAGTAGTCCCTGTCTTAGGCATGGATACTATTACAAGGTCGGGAGTTATATATATAGGAAGCTGAGGTTTTTCGAGAACTTGCGAGGAAGTCCTTGAACCTCCTTAAGATTGAAATCCATCTAGTGGCGAGGGTGAGATTGATGGTCGTTACAAATAATTTGTCAAAAAATTGAGAAATACGAGACCGAGAGGAATGCAAAGGAGGAAGAACGTTTAATGTCTATCTCACGGAAAGCCCGTGTCGAAATTTTGTTTTTTCCTGGTAAATGTGTCAGGTTATCGAGCGTATGGCAACAACGAACAATAAAAATTCCTGTCAGCGTGTAAACAAAGAGAAGTATATCAGAAACTGATTAAATAATTGAGTAACATGACCGATTTGCTCGGCCAACAGAAAGGCAAGGAAAGGTCAAAATCATTAAAACGACAATTAATCGCAATCTTCCACTCTTTTAATTATTAGATTGAGTTAGCCTTCGCTACAGATGCGTGTTTACCGTCAGGCAATCTCTATTCGTGTTTATAACGTTTGATAAACGTTCGGTGGTACGATTTTTATTGCTTTTAATTCTCGATCTTAGTCGAAGCAATTTGATAACTCGATATTGCAATTCATTAATCCGAGTTAAAACGAGAGATTTTTCTAACCGTGAGTTACGGGAAATATCATAGGTGTTGAGTGAATTTAATTATACAGAAATTGGTTTAAATTAACGATTCTGATAATTCTAGTGACAATCTAGTTACTTTACCACATCTACGTTCCAATTCATACATAAAATCATTCTTTTCTAATCTTTCGTCGGAGTTAACGTTACAAGATTACTCGGACTATTTTTCGACACTGTTTGACGAAATTATGACATATCGCCGATGACCTATAAATGGTGGTGACATTGACAACGTTATCGTTTAATGGAGCTTTGAGAAAAGCAGATCTATAAAGTAATTAAAATATCTTACTTCTTATCAAGTTAGGTGCAGCAAGGAATTCTGTGTTTTCTCGTATAAGGTATAGTTTTCACCTTCAAAAAATTAGTACAGATGCGATTTGGACGTTTCGATCGAGAAACCTTCGCTTCCGCAGGATCTCGAATATCTTACAACCACGGAAACGTGATTAATATCCATACAATTGAAAACTTCCTTACAAAATCTCTAATATTGATTTTCATTCACACGGTTACATCATTGCCGAGAGTATCTCAGAGATTCTATTTCCGTGTTCCTGTTTCTTTTCATATTGAAACCAAACGCTAAGAAGAAACCGTGATCTCGTATCCAAGGAAAACTGACACCTGTCAGCTAAAGGTTAAACCGACTTTCGTGGGCGTATTATTTCCCCTCGGCGCGTTTTATCGCAATAATGGCGACGGTAGCTCCTATGGCATTGTTTCTCGCATTAGTATCGTTCCTACGCTACATACGGAAAAGTGTGGCCTCTGCATCGCATCAATGATGGTCAATTAAACTATGAACAACGACAAAGTTGCTGCTACCAGGCTTGTCACTGACAAAGTGTCGTGGGACCATCGTAGAAAATTGATCCTCGAGAATCTGTGGAACGAAATCGCGCAGGAAGTGTACAATACAAGTAAGCATAACGAATTTTTCACGACACGGCCTGTCAAATTAGAATTTCGATATTTCTTCCGTGTTTCGTCGAGGTAAAATTTATCCGTATAAAAATATTCGAAGAAAAAGATGGGAGGAAAAGTAAATGTAATTAATTTCAAATTGTTTTCTCATCGGCATTGGAAGAACAGAGTATCGTTTGTGGCGTATCTCAAATGGAAAAATACGAAATAGAAGAATGCAGAAGTATTGTACTTAAGATATACACGTAATCTAACGAGTCGACGCGATCGTAGATTTATAGTAATCCACGAGTTTTTCGTGGAAAGAATCCGAGGATATGAACAAGCATCGATCACTACTGTGTTAAAGTGTCTATTATTCCACGAAATGTTGTATCTACATCTATACATGATTTACAATGCTAATATCAGATACTTCCACTGACAAGCGAAAATCCGTGTTCGAAAATACGCGCGGATGTAGCTGCCTTTAATTGCCTTGTTTTCTTACGTTTCTTGTGAGGAAAATTGAATAAGTAAATAGATTAGGAATTGTAATAAGATTCGTTTGTTCGTTGGATAACGAAGTACAATAATATTTTGGTTTTTTTTATCTTCACTTTGCTATAAGCTACTCCCATATTTAAATCTCGTTCAGGCGTGAGAATCGACAGAAAATTATCATGAATATAATTTCTCGTGACTTATAATGCAAATAATTACTCTGAGTAAATTATCGATTAATTTCTTAGGCAAGCTAGATAGAATTTCATCGTTATTAACTTCATTCTGTCGATTAAAATATGGATTAAAATATTAAAATATACGTCTATCCGTAGAATAATTTCAAAAAGGTCGTGTTGCAATTTTAAAATTAATTTGTCAGAGAATTTCTAACGATTATTATTTCGAATTGGTAAAAACAACGTTCTGAGTTTGTTAATCATAGGAAAATTTTATATAGATGAGTATAATCACTGGATGTCCTTAAAAATAGATATTCGAGATAATTTTAAAAAATATGCGTTAAATTAGGCGTATATCGCGGTTGGAAAAGAAACGAAAAGAAATTTTTCGTGTTATGTAAACGTGAACATTGATTTACATCTATATCGAAGATGAATTTATCGGCAAAGATTAAATTAATAATCGCGAATCAATGTCTTCGACCTATTCGATAACGCGTACGAAATTTCCATTTTACTTTCATAGGACCTTGCCATTTTATCTTATCTCCGTTATGTCATTTCTTTAAAACAAATACTCTTCTGACCAGAGGCAAATGACATGGCGAATTATCCTTCGTTTAAATCCAATTCGCCGTTTAATATTAATCGCCGATAGAAAGACTTCGCCTAACTCTTTAACTATTCTGCTCTGCTTTTTATCATTTTTCTCTTGTTTCGTTTGCTTCAGCGATAAAGGCGTAATTTCAAGACCACGAGGGAAAACGTGATAAGTCACGTTTTCTTTCTATCACAGAGAAGCGATTTTGAAGTCCAACATGCTTTTAACGGTCAATATTTTTTAAATAGGTATGTCTTTATTTGACGTTGGAATTAAATAATATTTTCCAAGATTTCTGAAATATTGGCTATTAAGATACTAATTAAAGTCTTGTTTTCTGTCTTAATTACATCATACGAGTTGTCTATTTGCCAAATCGATTAAGTCCACGAAACGAAAAGTAAATTTCTATTTCAAATATCAAGATATATATATGTAGGATTGTTAGGTGACAGCAAAACGACGATGGTAGATAATAAAAATATGATTTATTGTGAACTAACTTATTCTAGCCTTACGACTTCCACACTGACTATCTCTCAAAGAACTGTCTCGTTTCACACCCTTGCACCCTTATTTAAACTTTGCACTCCGTCTTCTTTCATACTCATGCTCTCTTTCTGAATCGCGTGTTTCTCACGCACTATTCACAGCCTTGCCCTCAGTGGGTCACGCATCCTAAACACTCAGACACATTCCTAGGCATTCGCTCTTCACTTGTATTCGACACTGCCGTAAATATTCCGTTCATACGATGCTTTCACGCGGTCACTCGTCCTTCTTATCCTCTATCCTTCATTTTCAAGAAACGGTCCAAGCGTTTTCATGCACTCTACAGTCGTACCTACACAAAAGGTATTGCCACAGGCGGTGACCTTATGCCCTAATCACGCCCTAATCACGTCATGCTCACCATAATCAAAAAATCATACTCCTTTGTCTCCATTTTTCACTTAAACATGATAAAACACGACAATCAAAATGTAAGCATAATCGAACTATGGTTACAAATATTCAATTCATTCTCACAGCAGGATTTGCCTAACGCTCGACACTTTCTGAATCAAGGATAGATAGATATCCAAAAATTGATCATCATGATACTAATTATACTCCTGTTCCCCTTTTCAACTACACGTATGAAAACATCCCTGCATAATTTCAAAATCAGGAAACCTTATGTTAAAAGACTCATCACGTATCACTCTACAGACATTAAAAAGCACTGTACAAGACGAAAGCATAATCGATCAAGTGACCTCAAACATCCAATTCATTCTCGTTACACCGTCTATTTCACGTTCGATCTTCCTGAGTCAAAAGTTAACAGATAGCTCGTAAAAAGATAAGACCAATAGGATTACATTGAATAGCCATGGAAGACCATGGAAGAAAAGCAGCGAAGGGGCGACATTAAAATATCTAAAGATCCGTTTGTCGCGCAGCGGAAGTGAATGGCAAGCAAGTCTCGAACGGGAAGGAAGAGGTTGTCGACAATGGCGATGAGGTCGATGCCGTGCAAGAAGCTATCGGGAATCTTGGCAGATGGCAAATATACATCTGTCTGGCAATCTCTCTGGTCAAGTTCCCGATCGCCTGGCACCAGCTCGCGATCGTCTTCATGGCGCCACATCAAGTCTACAACTGTACCTCGCCAGCACGCACTGAAACGCCTGATCAGTGCGTAGTCAATGTCAATGGAACGTTGGCAGACTGCACGGAGTGGGAGTATGACAGGAGCACGTTCACAGAGACGATAATATCGCAGGTAATCGTCGAACGCATTTTGGCCATTAACATTTTCACCATCGAGGTGGTCGCGCGGAAGCGACGGTAATCGTTGCCTTCAATTACAGTTGCGGAGTTAAATAGACTATTTTAAACGATTCTTTCTTGCTTAATAATTTGCTTAAATAAATTGCCACGAACTGATGCGCGCCGTTTGCGTTTCCCGGGTGGAATGGTGTATGTAAAAGGCGGGAAACGATGGACGTTAGACGATGAAAGAATGAAAAGGTGTACACGGTTTGTGTGTAACACGGTACGTTTAACGAGGTCGAGTCTTGCTGGGTAAGTGGACATGCTCGGTTGGTATGCTTTTAAATAGTGACGTAGTATAGTTTTCTTCGGTTTGCTGCGATTCTTGAGATTATATTTAACATAACGCATAGCATATGATATAAATAAATAGTTGGATACCAGAGGCGATTTTGCTCGGTGTTGACTGAATTGTTCTCGTTTCGTCGAACGATTGTTTAGCGTATTATTCGAGATGATCGTTTAAAATGGCGCACAGGGAGTAGAATGGTCACGTAGTCGAGAGACAATTGCGCTAAACGGTATTCGATGTGGTAATTATAGAGAGTTGGTTAGTTTTTATTGAACGTTTGGTTGTAAAAATAGTTGCATGGATATGGGAGGAATTCACGACGAAGTTTTCATCCGATGTGACAAAGGATACTTTGGAATGTTGTGACAGTGTTTGTTAATTATTTTTTATTGGAATGACTCGTTGATGTGTCGAAACCGTTCTAAACGATTTGTTTATGATTACGTTATTTCAGTGGAACTTAGTATGCAGTCGAACACATTACGCCAATATCCAGCAATCTATTTTGATGTTCGGCGTACTTTTGGGCAATATTATATTTGGCAATCTAGCAGATAGGTACAGACAATATTGATTCTTTTTTGATGATGATGTAAATCTTTATTTCTTCAAACCTGTATATATTAATACACGTGTAATAATATTTGTGAGAATACAAATTTGTCAACTGTTGCATCAGGTACGGTAGAAAGATGCCGCTGATGGTATCCGTAGTTCTCCAACTAGTTTCCGGTATCGGATGCGCCGTTGTGCCATGGTTTCCGGCATTGTTGCTAATGAAATTACTTAGCGCGTTGGCTACGGGAGGTACCATGGTTACCAGTTACGTTATTTGTAAGTAATAATTCAATCATTTATAATTAATACACGCGTTTTCGTAATTCCAATATTTCTTAACCGAATTCTCGTTGAAATTAATTTGGGTTATTAAAACTTAGAAAATTCAATACTATACTATTATACTATAGCAATCATAATAGTAATAGTAATAGTAGTAATTATTATTATTACTATATTGTTATTACTATTATTAGTAGTACTATGTTATTACTATTATATATTATATATTATAGTATCATATGTTATTATATTACAGTACTATAGTATAATAATATTTAGTATTTAGTATTTAGTATTTAAGTACTAGAGAATTAAGTATAGATATAACTTTGATTCCGGTTTTTAAAGAATTCTTTCGCGATCTTCAAATTTTAATTATCCCACAATTATATCTTTCCTCTGTTTCTTTTCTGGAGACATTTATAATGACAATATTGAAAATTGATAGGTATGGAGATTGTTGGGACACAATGGCGGGCGGCCATCACGGTACTCTACCAAATTCCATTCAGTTTGGGTCACATGTCACTGGCCGGACTTGCATTTTTCTTCCGTCACTGGCAACATCTTCAAATTGCCATCACGTTGCCCTCTGTCGTCCTGCTAAGTTATTGGTGGATCGTACCCGAATCTCCTAGATGGCTACTCGCCTTTGGTAGGCAACGAGCAGCTTGTAAAGTGTTGCAGAAAGGGGCCAACGTCAATAAGATTAAGAACAAGGACATTCCAGACATGGTCAGGCAACATTGTTTGCATCAGGTAACGCATTTACAACGATTTAATGACTATAGCATAACTGCAGAATCTCTTAGTAATGTCCCCCTTACTATGATTTAACTGCATAAAAAGATTTAATAACACAGACGTAAGATCCTGGATGATGTACTATCATAGCCTATTCTCAGATCGCTTGATCATTTATCGTATCACTAATATGTACGTGAAACTTACTAGTTTGTTACGAATTCCCATGAAATTACCATTTTCACCGAGCTAAGTTTGCATTTATCTTTACAGAATTCCAAACGTACAGATCTGGATCACAAAGCATCCTTCCTCGACCTGTTCCGTACACCTAACATGAGGATAAAATCTCTGTCGATCTTCTTCAATTGGGTCGTCTGCGGAATGGGACTGTTCGGAATGTCACAATACATAGGTCAAGTCGGTGGTAACATTTTTGTGAATTTTACTGTTTCTGGCGCCATACAGATACCCGGGAATTTCGTCGCATGGTGGGCAATGAATAAACTTGGCAGAAGGATCACGTTAATTTGCAGTAACGCGATTGCTGGCGTTGCCGCTCTCTTACTCATCGTTGTCTCCAATGGTAAATAAGTATATTCGTCTGGTTTATTATCACAGGAAAATTACGAAGATAAAACACGATGAGTCACGCTTTTCGTTTTGAAACGGAGAAGAATTTCCAAATTCGATGCAGCTCGGATTCCTTGATTTTCAAATTAAACGTGTGCTTTGATCGTTCGTTTGAACGTTCAAAAGATATCGATTACCATGGAATTAGTCACGATTTTTACGAATAAAAGGTCAGACTATGATCATTTGCGAAAATTCGTATTTCCTATTTAGCTTTCGAGTAAATAATTAAATCAGACGGTCAACAGAAGTGGACTTGTCGTATTTTTGAAACGTGTATTGCACAAATTGAACAGTTGCGTGTTATTTGAATACTGATTCGTGTATTTATTCGCAGATATCGAGTGGCTCCGATTAATTCTAGTCTGCTTGGCTATTGTTGGCATGTCGGTCTCCTTCACCACTGTGTACCTATTCTCTGGCGAATTGTTTCCTACAGTTGTCAGAAACATTGGAGTGGGTACCAGTAGCATGTGTGCCAGGATAGGCTCTATCTCGGCTCCTTTCGTGGTGTCTTTGGTAAGTTAGGGTATAACGATGCGAGATTAGGCAGTTAATGATTTTACGAAGATTATAAAAGCTGATATGATGAGCGAATGAAGTTGCACGCTATAAAGTGTTTGTAGACATACGTTTTAGCATCGTTAGTAGAAAATGCTGGAGAATGGTATTTTCAGCCTCGTTATATAGTCGGTAATACGAGGTACGAGTAATCAATATCTTCTTGCCTTTTCTATGACAATGTGGACGCCTTTATTGCGTTTTAATGGCATTTGATATGTAGCGACCATCTAGCGATCATTCATTAGATCCGAGTTCTCGGGAAACTTCCGATTCCTATACATATAACTACCAGACCTTCCAATATTATTATATATCCCCGTGTAAGGCAGGGCCTGTGCTAGGTAGCCTTACTGATGAGTTCATACTAACAGACCCAAGACGAAACGCATCCCTTCTTTTTCTTTTCATCCCTTCCAGCATCACCGCCACATCAAGGATACCTTTGCTTTTTCTTTTTTTTTTACACATGGGGAAAATCTTCGAAAGATACTCCCCCTCCCCTAAAGGAGGGGTGCGATATGTAGGATTCTTACTCACTAAAACCCCCACGATAGCCACCCTAACCGCGATGATGGAGCGCCCTGAATTTTGCGAACCGATGCAATTTCCAGGGCGCTCCCGCGAAAAAGGACGGAAATGGTACCCAGGACCTTTAGCACAGGAATTTTCTAATGTCACGGTTAGGTTACCACTCGACTTACATCGAGGATACCTGCGATCAGCTGTCTTCAACAACCGTGGGAAAGGAGGACCCCCTACAGATATATCGATTTATCGTCATTGTAAATGTTACAAAGTTACAACGACAGCGAAGAAAGACCACTCGACGAAAAATCAGCTATCGCTAATTATGTATTAAATTTCAATTGTGTTGCAAGTTTCTTAAGTCAAGTGCGATAGTTTTAGTTTGGCATCGCTTTCCAAAGATTTATCTTTGACATACGATGGTATATCTTTGGTATACCTATGTTATAATATTTTAATTATCTTGTGAAGATGAAATTCATACATATACAGGAAAAAATGACGCAAGTTATGAATTATCTATAAGCATGTTAGGGTGTCCCAACAGTTTCTTCCTTTTTTTTTATGCGAAATCAATAGACGATATTTGTTGTTTAAGGTTGATTTATGCCTATATGCTATAATTATATATATTATGGTATGATCACATGGTACGATGCCATAAACAGAGAATTGATAATCCTGCATGTTTACGAATATAGCCGGCTCGAGAACATACATAGCGTAACGCGGAAAGAACTTATGGGGCAACCTAATATCTTTTTATCTAGATATAATCTTCTTTTGTCTCGTTGATAATAAATTTTTAACGATTTTTTGAAGGATCGCATTCAAACGTGGCTTCCTCCGGCATGTTTTGGAATCATCCCTCTCATCGGTGCCGCACTTTGCCTTTTATTGCCGGAAACCGTGGGGTGCACGCTTCCAGAAACGCTGGAAGATGGCGAAAACTTTGGGAAGTTAGTACTATATTCGATATTTCTAATTTATTTAACATGCCATCACTTTCGCAATTCTAAATTCGTGCATGCTATTATCACCGTTAATCTTCTAATTTTTATTAATCTCCTTCTGTATCGATTGCAGGAAAGTCTACAAAATAAAGAAGAATCCAAAAGACATCGAAGCAGAGGCGACACTTTAAGCGAAGACTGCGATTAATTCTTATCTAGAAATTCTCGAGTAATTAGGAAAAATTGCAAGGAGAAGTGACAAAATTGAAAACATAGATTTTCATAGAGAAATTAATTGTACATATAAGTAATACTGAGATCATTCCCCTTTTTTATTTATTGCATTATTACATCCACGATTTTAACGACCTTTCTCTTCATGCGCGTTGAAACACATCGATTTCATGTTTCGATAAATTCGCAAATCATTCGTAGCCGGAAAACTTGATCAGTATGCGCATTAGTTTGTATAGAAGCGAAATTTTTGAACAAAAATTTAACACGAGACGTTTCAAAAGTTTTGTCGATGTCGAGGAGTTCAAAGAATCGAAGGATCTTACTTACTGCCGAATGTAACAATTGCGAGAAGAGTGCCTTGTACCATTTGTATATGAATATCTAAATAGATGTTATACTTTATAAAACTCAAACGTTATTTCTTAGCATCCTTTTCGATGTCCTGGTTTTGGATACGAGACGCGAAAAAATACTATAATTACGAAACTTTCTTAGCTACGAGAATGTGTCTCCCTTCTCTTTATTATTTCCAAAATATTGTTCAACTTTTTGTATTCACAGACGATTTTGCGAAATATTTTTCTACGAGTTTTATAGATATATCTTTTATTTGTTTCATATACCGAGATTATGTTTTAATAAAGATAAATATTTTCAAATATGTATTTATAAAATCTTCTTCATTTTAGATAAAAAGAAATAGACGTTAAAAGATATTTACATTTATTTAAAAATTACAAAAATGTTCCAATTTGAATAATAAAATATTTCAAATTCTGTTACCAATATTAGTTTCATTATTTGACAAACAAGATATCTTAAATTATGTATACAACGTTATAGAAAAATAAAAATTGTAGATATACCAAATTTATTATTAATTTTTAATAAACTCTCTATGAATTTGTGTAATTAAATGTTCATCAACTGTTACTCTTTGTTCAATTTAATTCAATTCAATTTCTATTTTTTCCACTCTATCGCGTGTAATATAATTGTTTATATTTTATCGTTGCGTTAAAAATGTCAATATTGTTCGAGGTAAAGCTAATAACTGGAAATCGTTTAAAACACTACATAAAATTACGCTTCAGTGATTAAGTTAGATACCAAGAACATTTTGCTGACAGTAATGGTACTAAATAATCTCACGATCTTTCCTGTACATTTTCTGCTTTACATTGAATAACTATTGTACAGCTAAGTGACAAATAATAAGTATTACGTTCCAAGAATATCTCATTCTTTCACTTTCTTAAAAACAATTAGCAATACAAGCTGTATTATACAATATACATTACCATATTTTGAATAACAACACGATAATAATCGACACGTTTACATAAAGCAAATGTTTTATTCGTTTAATATGCAACTTACAAAAGAAATGAAAATCTGTAAACACAATAGTTGCTTGGAAAAGTAGTATAAAAATGAAAATTTCAAATGAAAAATAGGCTGAGAAATGAATAAGAATTTTTATTTATTAAATTTCCCTTCATTTCTTTCGATCACTTTCACTTATTTAGTATTAATTAATAATTAGTACTTAATTTTACTAATTATAGTAATTATATTTATTTAGTAATGTAATTAGTGATTTAAGTGTTTGTATATTGGTAACAACTGAATAATGAGTGACGCAAACTTTTATAAATTATAGTGTACCATTGAATGAATTAGTGATGTTAATGTCGAAAAAATTATAATTTACAGGAAAAAATGTAAAATACCCTGATACGCAATTTCATCCACGTTCGTGGTTATTTTTTAAACTCAAGGTTAATATCTTTTTATCGAGCTCGATTAACGAACAAAATGTTTCACTTTTTATTCATTTTGCGGTCGAACCGACGATAAACGCGAACGTTCAATACCTGTTCTGTTTCTTTTAACAACAGGACCAAATCGAGTGCTCGATCTTGTATCTGATTCGCTTACCTTAATTTCGCAGTGAAAACGCTGAAATTGAATTCAATAATATCAAGGAATTGCGAAAACAAATTAGGAAATATATGTTTTTAAGAGAAGGTTGTACAAATATTTGAAAACAATGAGAATTACTCGTATAAAATTATATTTCGTGTAATGATTTCTGTAATTCCATTTTTTTGAAGATGAAAGAACTAATATAAAATAATATTGTAAATATTGTTATATATCATGATTGCAGGTCAGTAAATTCATATTATTTTAAATTATAGAATAATACGAATAGAATTAATATAAATATGAAAAATATTATAAAATAATATTAAATAAATTATAGTAAATCCTTTATTTAATGATGCATAGAGTTATAGTAAGTCATACATTTACAATGCGTGGTTACACGTACAAAATGTCATGCACCATGTGTGCTATTCAATGCATTTCCGTTTACCGGAAGAAGCTGTTTAAACTTTCAAAGAGTTTCGTGATGTTGCTACGACTGTTCTGATTTTTTTATGAAAACGTAACAAAAGATGTATGTAATTAACGGAAGTACACAGGTTACACTATGTGTGTACAATAATTGTTCCTAATTATAAAACGTTACCACTTTATTACTTCGAAATATTCACGCGTTGCTCTAAAAAAAAGTATTATTTTAATTAAACATCGACGTTCAATTTTTATTAACCAAATTCCAAAATTTAATTTCAAAATTTCAAAATTTCAAATTCAACTTTTTCTTTCCAATCTTCGTTCTGAAATCAGAAATAAATTGTATTACGTCTTACATTTTCATTCGTACTTTAATAATTCACTCGAAATAATTCTTGACTAGCAAGACGAATAATATACAGGTTCCTATTTCGAAAATTTATTCCAAAATTGGATAACTATAAATTATATTGCACATTCGCATTCGCGCACTTTAATAAATCGCTGAAGATAATCCCAAAAACCAATTTTGCGCGTATTTATTCAAGCTTTCACTGCGATGCGTGTGATGAATTCGTGGATTTTGCACGATAGATTAATAGTTGCGGTCAGTGTTTTAATTCTCGGTAACGTCGATACGAAAGAGGAACCACGATTTTCAGTGGACGCTTCAATCGCATCCATCTAGTATGGTTACAAGGTATATAAAGTACCACAGCGCAATGAACTATAGCGTCACTCTGTCTTGAACTGCTTTAGCAGAAGGCCGGTTTGTTCTTTGGATAACGGGTAGTCCACCTCCGGCCACGATTCACACATCCAGGTGCCACAGTTCACAGTCTCCTCTCGATCACTGCGATACAACCTTGCCGGTACAACTTCGAATCAAGGCAAAGGTAGGAGAACACGATCTCGATTATAATAGCAATTAATATAATAGTAATAATATAACAAGCAATTTTGTAACTTTTTTCCTTATTTTTCTGTTAAAATATTCTTCCTACCTGATTTAATATAATTCATTCCAAAGTTTGTACATTGTTTCAAATTATTTTGGATTACTATAACTTGACTTCTGTAATGTTTCTTATTTTTACTGTTAAGATATTCCTTATACGTAATTTAATATAATTTATTTAAACGATTTTAAATTATTTCGAATTATTTTGGACTTACCTTCTGTAACGTTTCTTATTTTTTCTGTTAAGATATTCCTTATGCTCAATTTAATACACTTCATTTGAATGATTTTAAATTACCTTCAATTATTTTGAATTATTTTCAGTCAACATAATTTAATTTAATCGAAGAAAGTGTAATTGCTTGAGTTTTTCATTGACATAATTTTGCAATCTTATCTTAACAGAAAAATAGCAAAGATCACATTTTCAACATTTGGTTCCATTTTTCTTCATTTTGAACCTTTTTTTATATTTCTTTTATGCTATCGAAGTGAAAAATATTAGTTGGTATTGAGGCTATTATCGATGTGTTAAATTTGGTAGGTATTTACGCGTTTGTTTGGTTCAATTTTGAATGTTTTATTAGAGCACAGATACAGATTAAGTAGTTAGTAAAAATGAAATAGCTCGAGCTTTGTGCTTAGAGGTATAATGCAAAGGATGACTTGAAGCCTCTGTGTGATATTGGCTATTACGTCTACGTCTATAGTGAAGACGTTGTAGAATAATTGCGGATTATTTAGTAATCTCTTGTCCATTGTTATTCTAAGTGTTGTCATTCTAACATAAAATTCGAATTGAAAACCCGACTTGTAATGCATCTGTAACGTGAAAATAAATATTATAGATGAATATGTTACACAAATATGGGTGTAATAATGCTGTAACATTATTATTTGAAAATATTACGTAACAAGTGACCAGATGTTTTTAACTTACATTTCGAGATGCTGTTACCATACTTGAGAAACAGTTACAGCCTCAGGGTACCAGATTTAATCTTTCGTAAGACATTTTATACACAGATGGCGTACAAAAATTGATTTCAAAAACAACAATACTCTTTCGTAGCGATATTTAATAGCAAACACGGAAATTTATTCATAAATACAAAAATTTCCATGTAAACTAATAAAAACAAATATAAAAAGAAAATAAGAATAAAAGTTAACATAAATTTATGAAAAAGTATAGTACTTCCACATAATCTTTTTTAGTGATTAGATCTAAAAGAAAATATTATTTATTCATTTATTTATTAAATATTTGACAAAGTTGTTTATAGAAATATTCAAATCTATTCTCACGTAACGTGTTACGATATTTGATTAAAATATTTATTAGATAATATTCAAAATGATAGTTTTTACAATAGGGAAAGCATAGTAAACGGTGAAGGCTTGACAAAATTTACTTAACACAGATACGAAATATTTCTAAGTAACCAATACCGATGTAACGAATAAACGAAGTGTAACTAAAGATTTATAATTGTCGGGAAAGGAAAATGCAAATAATCCCTAACGTTAATTTCTTATTTTATAGATATGCTGTGTCTTTTGTTGATCGCTTGCCTCGCAGTGGCCAATGGCCACGAGTTTAAAACAGTTCGCTCGTGGAACTGCATCGATTTCAATTTTCCAAATGATGACGTTCGAAACACATTGATATCCAATGGTTGCTATATTCCGGAGAATAATATGCCCCTTGGTATGCACGTTTGGAATGACAAAATATTTGTTACCGTACCAAGATGGAAGGCAGGCGTCGCGTCTACTCTGAACTACTTTTCAAAAAATGATCCATCAGGTACGCGAATTTAAAATTTTTCTTAATACAAAATTTTGCGAAGGAACTGTAGACGACAATTCTGTCTCTTTCAAAATCGAAATCGAGAAAATAAATAATTGGCGATACCCTGTAAAGATAATAATACATAATATAATATAAAATTAAAATTAAAATTATTTATTAATTGCATATTGTTCGAGATTATATATATTTAAATTGAAATTAGCTTTTGTTATCGCGTAGAATCTCCAAGACTAACTCCTTATCCCAATTGGGAAATGAATTATATTAATAATCCTGATGGTATCGTGAGCATCTTCCGAGTCAGAGCTGACGCTTGTGGTCGACTATGGGGTGTCGATACAGGTGTCGATGATATCTTGGGTAATAATACCGTCGTACGACCTGTGAGGATTTTCGTGATCGACTTACAGACTGACGAGGTATGGAGATAAATTTGTTTCATTCATTTTCAGGTAATAATTTATTTTCTGACCATGATATTTATTTTACAATTGCAGATACTGCGAGTTTATCCACTAAAGAGCACGGATCAAGTGGATAATTCCTTCTTCGCCGAATCGGTGGTCGACGTAGATCCAAATAATTGCGACAATGCTTATCTTTACATATCCGATTTTGCTGGATACGGTTTGGTAGTTTATAGTTGGGCCAAGAACGACTCCTGGCGGATCACGCACAACTTCTTCCACTTCGATCCTCTTAATGGTTAGATTTTTTAATTAACTTCAATTTTCAAAAGGAGGACAGAGGAATAGAAGATATTAGATGATCCATTCTTTTGTCGTCCTAATTTTTCCAATTTTTATATTTCTTCTATTTCTTCTAATTTTTAGAGTCTTTGCGATTATAATTATTCTTACAATTTTATCATAGCCTTTAATAAAATTTCACGAAAACTCGATTTCTCGTTTGCAGGAAATTTTGATATCAGCGGATACAAGTTCCAATGGACAGACGGTGTATTTGGAATGTCCTTGTCCGCACCTCAGAGCGATGGCTATAAAACCTTGTACTTCCATGCAATGTGTGGCATCACTGAATTTTCAGTATCCACTGAAGTCCTACAGGATCACGAACTGAAAAAATCTGGAGACTATGACGCTTTCCACGTCGAGGGTGAGAAGGGTCCAAATACTCAGGGACCTACATCTTTGATCGATACGAACACTGGTATCGATTACTTCCTTCAGGTGAAGAGAAATGGCATCGCGTGCTGGGATACCAGCGCTGAGTTGAATCCAAACACTTTTGGTAAGTACTGATTGAAATCACAATTAGAATTGCTCACTTGGTTAGGTAGTCTATATAAAAAAGCACGACGAGTCACAATTTTCATATCATTTGCGTGGCTTTTAAAAAATTTAATAAATCGATGGCCGATTTTTGAAAGATAATATTTTCATATCTACCATTAAAATATTTTTCTATAGTCAGTAAGTAATAGTATAGGAGATAACAAATTTTTTTAATAAAAATGTGGAATTGTTATTTCTCATTTTTTGTTCATAACAAATAGTAGATCAAACTTGTTTCCAGTTTCTAGAATTGGACGTGGTCATAAAGCTGGGAAAGATTTATCTTCAATCGATAGTATATTTTAGATTCATCCGTATAACGATCTTTATCGTGAAACAATTGAAAGTCTGCGGCATCAAGGATTCAGACGTCATTTTAACGATCATTGAATGACTATCACTAACGTTTATTCCATTGCATTTACCAAGTTTATTATTAAAGGAAATTTACGGCAGCAATTGTAGAAAATTGTATTTTTTACGTAACGCCATTCTGAGAAGTGTGACTGGCAGTTTCCACAAATCTACTTTTATATTTTAATTATATATATATATTTTCTATTCGCTATTAATACCAATCGTCATATTTCAAGTCTGTATTTGATATTTTATATTTTTTATAATTTATTTTATTTTATTTTATTTTATATAATTGTGACTTTCATATTTTAGTCTTTATTCTTTATTCTGTGTTACAAATTTGATAATTTGTATGCTATATTTTAGGACATACAATTATTGTTTCCATTTTGTTGCAGTTCTCGCGGCACAAGACAATAACACGATGGTGTTCGGCAACGATTTATCGATAGATCGGTCCAGCAACACGTTATACATGCTTTCTGACAATCTTCCACAATTCATGTTCTCCACTTTCGATCTGCAAAAGCGTAACTTCTTCATCACAGCGGCTAATCTAGATTCCCTGACGCAGATTTGCAAAAAACAGGATGTCAAAGTCGGAAGACGACTTCCTCATATTCTTTAACGAGACGGTGCTGTAATTCGGCTATTCGAGAATTATCTAATAAATATCCATTGGATCTGTACACGTCGTCCGTACAAATATCAATTACCTTCAATTTATTTCGTTAATATCAAATTTTGCAATTTTGCGATTCAATGCAAATGCGAATTGAAAATCGAAAATTCTGTTTATTATACTAATCGTATAGTTAGAGTACAATTTACGAAAGGGAATGTTTCATCCAGTTCCTCAGAATCTACCTTTATTTATTCACAGTAGTTATACAAAAAGGATATTCAGAATGGTTGCACGCGTTGTGTGAAGACCGCATAAAATATATAATTATAGTTAATTCTAACGTCTTTTCGTTTATGTTGATATCCTTTCTCCTTACAATGGATTCAGTCATTCACGTCGAAATCCTTTCTTTCTTAAGATACGTGTATTTACAAACAATTTCGCCATTCAAGAGACACTCTAAGAGTACTTTAACTCTTTGGGGCACGTTGAGCTTAAAAGTGTCCCAACTTTTTGATGCACCGTTATGCATGCTGGAACATTTTTAGTCCAACCTCGAAATATTGCAATAGCTGCATGCGCTTAGTTTCATATTTCGTCTTATTTACATAAAGCAGTTGGTAATACCTTCGTCAAATGTTATAAATGTATTCGTTTGTGTTGGCAACATTCAACATGCCAGTACAGGTTCATCGATTGTTGCAAGCGGAAGGTTTATTGCGAAAATCTGTTTTTCCTGGTTTTATGTTTTTATATTATGCGATTACTTTATTAGTAAAAATATGCCAATTTCGTTTCATTTAAAACGCAATAAAATTTCTATGCAACATGGGTCTATTTTATTATCTGAAATCCTGTACCGCAAAGAGTTAAGAGGTTTCCATCATACACAGGGCGAGTGGTGTAAAGTATCTATGAAATATTTAAATTTAAACAGTTTCGCTACGTTTGAGCTTACAAAATCATTCGGGAGCATGGAGTTATGTGATTCGATGAAGGATATATGATAACAGAAAAAGAAGACACTCGATGCAATTATTTTATGAGCTATGATGTCAGGATAATTTAATGACATTCAGATCCTTGAAAAAGGTCGATCGTGATTAAATTTTTTTCCATCATCGTATTTATTCTATTATGGTTTTTTTTTAATTTTTGATACTACTTTCCTACGTTTTCAAAAGGGATAGATTTTAATTTTATACGCATAAATACTTCGCTCTTCGTATCGTGATTTTCGTTAAATGGAACTGCTTAGTAAAAAGTAGAAGAAACGATTAATAAAGTAATGGTACTTGGATATACACACGGGCGTATTTTTGCGAATAATGGAACAAAACCTTGCTTTGGATTACAAATTAAATCACTTTTTGGTATCACGTGTCTTGGTCCCAATTTGTAATGCACGTATTGTAAAAAATGTAATAAAATATGATACATCTTTGGAGACATCTTGATCACAGGAGAGCACACGTTTTCGACTGAAAATCAAGCAAATTCACCAAAAATTATCCTTTTTAATATGTCATAAATACAGAGCATATTCTATTGGGTTGGCAAGAAAGTAATTTCAGTTTGCATCAGTAAATAATGTTATGATTGTTTACTTATTCTTTTGTCAATGTTAGAATTTTTTTCTTTTGAGATCTGGTAGTCGATACTTTTAGGTTGTTATTTCGTGAAATTCCGTGTAATTTTGTTTATAACTGTAAGTTCACGATCAGTCTTAACATGGAGTGCAAAAATAAGCATTTTCGACACATTTTACTTTTTTATTTTCATAAAGGCAAGAATGCGGCTGAGGTTCACAAAGAGATATGCGAAGTTTATGGTGTTGATCGTTTAACAGAACGCACGTGTCAGAATTAGTTTAGAAAATTTCGTTCTGAAGATTTTTCTCTAAAAGATACCCACAACGTTCTGGTCGACCTTCTGAGATTTACGTACTTGTTTAAGTTTTCTGCAGATAAGGACCAGAAATTCTATGAGGGCGGGATCATGAAGTTACCAGAAAGATGGCAAAAGATCATCGAATAGAATGGAAGATATTTGACCGATTAAAGTTCATTTACTGTTTAGAAAAAATTGAGTTTTATTTCACACTAAAAAACTGAAAGTACTTTCTTGTCAATCCAATATTAACACTAAACGTACCAAGTAGGGTCAAATGACCCCTTTCAAAATTTACTTTATAAATCGTACATTTATTGTTATTTCCTTCGCACATCTGACTTTCTGTAAATTCTCATATTATCTAATTGTTTAATTTCTCGCTTTTCGTTTTTCCCTTAATTTATTTTTTACCGAAAAAAATTCTTTCCATACCCAATATACCACGAAGTGTCATTTGACCCCCGTATGGTAAGAATAGGTGTGTGTAAAATACTGGTACGTTTAGTGTTAAAGTATATTCTATTATGCTATGTATACCTTGGACTTTTGATTCGCAGTACCAGTTGCCTTAGTACCATTCTCCATTGCTAGTGACTTTTTAGATTTAAATATCTTCGACATTTTACCTTGGAAATGAAATTACAATTTTATATATTATCAGGTGAAATAAAAATTTCCGTATATGTAATAATTTTATTGAATTTTCCATTTAATTTATTTTACTTACCAGTTCTTGGTGGTGGGGACTGCACGACATCAGCATCATCCTGCGCATTATCATTATCCATTTCCTCTTCCTGGATGTTCTTGTCCTTGTCATTCTGTTCGTCGACTTCTATCATGTCCTCTGCATCCACCTTCGACCTTATCGATTTGGAACTTCTGCTTTTCGACGAAGATTTCACCGATCCTGACTCCTCTTTCTTCCCTGACTCATTTTCTTCGGTTTCTGCTTTCTTGTCGCAAGGGTCTTCAATTTTTCCTTCGTTTTTTACTTTATTCTCTTCTTTTCCTTCTTCCATCAAAGATGATCTCTCTGTGGTGGAATTTCCGCTTCCAGGTTTCAGTCTCGGTGGTTTTGGAGGTGGTGTAGTATCCGTAGGAGACATTTGTTTCTCTGGACTCGCGTTTTCTTTAGAGACATCGCCATCGTTAGACTCCATTTTGTTTTCCGTTGAATCTGGTTTCACATCCTCGCTGTTCGTTTCCATATTATCAGTTGCGTCTTTGTTTTCCATTTCATTGTTTTCCTTATTAATCTCTTCATTCTCTATATTTATTTCCATAACTTCAATCGCCATTTCGTTATTGTTCTCTTCGTTACTTTGCTCAGACGTCTTTTCCGTTTGAGCATCATTTTCATCGTTCATCTTCATTTCTGAGCTTTCTTTATCATCTTTTCTCGGTGATACTTCGTTTTCGTTTTGCGTCGTTGATTCGTGAGATTCTTCCACGTGTGCTGGCACTTCTTCCTGCGCCATCTTAGTCTTCTCTTCGGTTGCTGTGCCATTCATTGACTTCTCTACTGGAGGATCGCTCGTAGAGTCTTCGGGACTCTTTTCAAGGCTACCCGATTTGCGCATCTTATTCACGGAGTTTGTGATACTATTTATGGCAATGTTTTCGTTATTCATTATATTTTCTTCGATTTTTTCCGGTGACGTTTCCATCGTCTCCTGTATATTCGTTATGGAGTCCATACCCTCTTTCCCGGAAATCGATCTGTCTTTATTTATTTCATTAACGTGCTCATCGCGAGTCTCGTTTTGCAGTCTATTTACAGGAAGTTTTAATGGCGGTAACGAATTTCTTTTCTGAACATGTTCCTGCAAGGTAAAATAATTCATACGTCAATCTGCCTTTTTCAATTTAAAATAAAGTTATTTTTCAAATTTATATTTGGTCATTGTAGAGCTATATATCTTGTCTCAAAGTATCGGTTACTCTCACGTTTCATCTTTTTGAATTATCGTAGTAATTACGAAGGTACCTTAACTGACTGATAATTCTACAATTACGCGAATCACATATATTAGTAGAAATTATGGTTGATGAAGTAGGTAATGAATTACAATTACCATTTGCGAATTGTCCATTTGCATACGGTTGTTCGTGTCACGCCTCTGGCCAACCAAGATAGTATGACAGCCACCACACGCAACCTTAGTAATTTCCAGTATAATTAACGATTTGCAGAATTAAAGATGAGAGACATAAATAATAATTAGAGACGTATGTTAATATAATTACATGCGAAACGAACAGTTCCTTATATCTTGAGACGAAGGTTAGTTCGTGAACATTGTTCTCATTTTCTTCCAAGCCTAATTTTCCGTGTCTTCCGTCACCGCACGTATAAAGATTTCCACAATCTAGGGCAACAAATTAATATTCACATAAATATGACATTTAACTTTAATTTTGATATCAAACTTTTTGGACTAGGTATTTTATGTAGTGGACTAGGTATGGAAAATAAAATTAATAAAATTCGTAATTTAATTTACCAGTAACAACGGCGGTGTGACTTTCTCCGCAAGAGATTCCAGTGATATTTTCATTTCGTAACGCGCCACGTGGAAGCAGTTTTGGTGTCTGAAGTTCCATGAAGTTTGTCCCTAGGCCGAGCTGACCGCTCGAATTACTTCCGGTGCAGTATAAATTTCCATTTTCTGTGAAATATAATAATTGTATACGAAAACTTTTATGCAAAATTCTTAGTATAACCACAACAGCTATGAGACACAGGAGATGGTGTATTTAGATTATACAAATCGAAGATTATATACCAGCTAAAATGACGGTATGATGACCACCACACGCTACGTGTATCGCAGGACTGGGTAATTGCATCTGCTTAGGTGCAACCTGTGTAGAAAAGCTTACATCGATTCCCAATTTTCCGCTTTCCGACTCGCCACAGACATAAACCAGACCGCTTTCTGAAAATACAATTCGAAATTCGAGGAAAAGATATTATTACTAGGATGTACTTTCTCGTAGGCGTTACGAAAGATTTTCTAAATATGGAATGCTATTTTATAACCTATGGTATATAATAATAACTAAGCAACATAAGTAATATTATGATAAAATTAGTAATTATTCGCACGAACAATTTGCAATAAAAATTTTATAGAAGCTGTTCGTGCGTGCTTAATTTACTTTTAACTAGTAAGTAATTTCTTTCTAATTTATTAATTTATAAAAGTTTTATTTAATTAATTATTTTAAATTTTTTTATTTTATTTAATTAAATTAATTAATTAAAAAAAATCTTATTTATTAATTTATAAAAGTTTTATGGAAGCTCTTCGTGCATGTTTAATTTATTTCTAAGTAGATTTGATAAAATCTTAAAGCATTATAATACTACTGAACATCTAAATTCCACCTCCCAAAAATTTTTCTCGAATCAATCTATTCATCGTTATTACTTCAGTCATATCCTAACGTGTTATAAATTATTAACATTTATAAAGAATATAGATATTTTTTCTTGATAAAAATATCAGAGCTAATGACCTGCATCAGGGACTTTCCTACAGAAAAATATCCAAATTTTGAATTTAAAGATATCGAGAAACAGTTTGCTTCGATTGTTCATCTTCGATAATCAGCAGAAGTTCCAATGAAGGACTTACCTGTTAAAAATGTAGAGTGAAAATATCCAGCACTGACGTGTTTCACAGGTTCAGGAATATGCACTTTGGTCGGTTTGTTCACCAAGCCAGACACATCCGGAAGTCCCAGTTGGCCCTCGAGGTTGCTACCCCAGGCGAAAACGCCGCCATCGCTGGTGAGTGCGAGCGAATGATGCGAACCCGCGGAAATCTGCACGACCTTTGATCCAGCTAGTCCCGAATCGTACACCAACACAGGAGTATACGCGCAATCGCCAAGAGCGGAAGTTCCTCTACCCAACTGTCCTTCCTGGTCGCTGCCGCAGGCAAAAATCTTCTGGGCTGCTGAAGAAACGAACAAAATTTATTATCAAAATACCACGAAACCAATTTCTTGATCGAAATTGAATCGATATCTTTTCACGATATTTTTCCCGATATTTCTTCGATATCGAAAGCTTTTCAGGGCGGAAGTGAGGCATGACCTTCTTGCGGAGGTCGAAGGGTTAAAGTAAATTATCGCTTTCATTATGATAGTCTGGCTGCTATAAATCCATCAACCTGAAGTGGTATTGTAAGATATGTAAATTACATCTTCTCGTGGCTTGTCGTGAATTAAATATCACATTATATGATATTTACGAGGTATTTACTACACGAGGTAATATAAATACACACAAAGGAAGAATATTACGTGACGGTTATAATTAGCATACACGTTTTTGATATAAGTATCACAATGTATGAAGGTTAGATTTATTTTAAACAGTTTTTCGAAATATTTTTACGTAACGCGAAAAGGTCATGGCAAAAATGGTAACGAACCGGAGAGCTCTCGATTGTAGCTCAGAGACTGCGATTATCGACGAGATCCAACGGCGATAGGGGTTCTAAAATTGAAAGGGCATTACAGCAATTAGCAATGGAAAATAAGGTTGACACGTAAACAGGTATAATATGGCGCGTTATGAGTGACAGATAGAAATCTTTCGAATGAAAAATACGGTACGTGTGCCGTTGCTAAAAGCAGAACCGATAATTTTCGTTTTCTAAAATGTGGGGCCATATCGCGTTATCAAATGTCGAATCTTATTCACTGGGATACGAATGCATTAATCGTGTTGCCAGCCAGTGGACCAGATTGTGAATAACAAGATAATAATAACGCTTGATAACAAATGAAACTCGACGAAAGTTTAATCATAAAAAAAATAAAGGAAAAGAAATTTAGCTTAATAAACACGCGATTATTTCCAGCTTTAGATTACCACGTGGGTATATTATTTTACAAAATTATTTAAAAAAAATCGAATACTTTCATAATTGACATAGCGAGCAATTATGATCAATACGTTATGATCAATAACGTATTTAGAGAAAAATTTCGAAAAAATTGATAT
Source organism: Eufriesea mexicana (assembly GCF_001483705.2). Taxonomy (NCBI): domain Eukaryota; kingdom Metazoa; phylum Arthropoda; class Insecta; order Hymenoptera; family Apidae; genus Eufriesea; species Eufriesea mexicana. The sequence goes on along the minus strand of NW_016908175.1, from coordinate 649,639 downwards.
TTTTTAAAATAACTGAAAGGATAAAGTAGAGTTGTTAAGAAATTAGAAATAGTAAATTAATTATTTAATTGATTTATAATTCTTTTGTCTGATGTGCGTTAAAGATTCGACAAGAGTTGGGTCAGACGAACATGATCACTTTCTTTCCCACGACAACCATTTTTGCACCCCGTGGAAAGCACTATTGAGAAGATACTTGTAAGTTGAAAGTTGAATGACTGGCGTGATAGAAAAAGTTTGGAACATGCAACGTTACGTACGTAATTACACACGGTATACAATGTTCCTATATTTATAAGGCTTTTGGTATCTGCATACTGGCATAAGTGTAAACGATGTCTTACCTGTGCAAATTAGCGTGTGTGCTCGTCCACATGCGACGTGTGTGACCTTTTCCGGCTTCAAAGCTGAAAATTAATAGATTGTATTATGAAAACTCCGAATAAATTTAGGCAGTCAAGATGATTTCAATTTCGGAATATGGATTGTTCCATATTCATGATTTTTTGTTGTTACAGTCACTGAAAGCATGCAGCTGCTGTCGATGGAATTAGTATTGACTTGTTATTTAGATACAACTATATATAATAATTATATTTATCTATTTATTTTCACCTAGGCAACTTAATTGCTATTATCTATTACATAGATAATATAATTATGACTATATATAACTATATATAATAATTATATTTACCTATTTATTTTCACCTAGATAACGTAATAGAGTACAATATATTTACAGATAATCATACATTATCTATGTATAACGTATATACGTATTACACGTTAATAGCTTTAATGTTATCAAATGAAAAAATTATAAAAGTGATAAAATAAGTCTTAAAATTTTAACTAGTCCAGGATAAAACATAAGATTAACGTTTAAAATTATATAAAATATATTTAAATCTGGGAGACAAGGAATATACAGACCTTTCACACAAGATGGCTTGCTAATGTGATTCTTATGACCCAGACCAAGTTGACCCCAATCATTGCTTCCGAAGACGAAGAGCCTGCCACTTTCTGTGAACAATAAAATACATTTTATGACTTAACCTTAACCAACTATAAATAATCTCCAAGCTAATGAAATTAATCTTTAATTCAAATCGTGATTCCCGTAACATTGAAATATTAAAACATTGTAACGTTTCTTCAGCTATTTAGACTCTACATATTCCACAGAAATAAACAGTACAATAAATTACAACGATAAAGAAAGTAAAAAAATAAATTATTCCAAGTTATCTCGCATTTATCAACAATTATATATTCTAATTTATATATTACGATAAGCTAAACTGTTAAATTTATATATATATTTTTTCCGATAGGAGGCTGGTTAAAATTCAGACGATTCATTGTAAAGGACCATCCCGAACAATATTCTATCGAAGGGAAAAACACGGTTCGTGTGCTTAGATAATTTCACGATTAACTGGAACTGCTGATAATAACAGTATGTCGACTCCGTTCGGTATAGGTATGTTACGTGCCAGAGCATTGCGTGGCCATATCGATTTACCGGACAGTGGCTATCCCTGTATAAGCACAGGTCTACTATAACTTCTTTGCCAGCCATGCTACAGAAGCTGTAAATCATGCCAGTTTCGATCCTGGCCATTTTGCGCCGAAGTTGATGGATCAACGCTTGACCTCGTGAAATACTCGCCAAAGGGTCTGTAATCCACTCCATCCGATCGAATGAAATTTCATAAAGTTCCATTTTTCCAATTTTTATTCCATCTGAAAATCTGGCTCACGCGAAGTACCGAAAGAAATAGAGAATCTCAGTACTTGAATGGCTGATGACGAGGTGGATTGGAGAAATTTTTAAATACGAAGCAGAAAAAATCTTTTTTACACGAAATGTATTAAAGAATGGTGTTATACATTGTAGCGTTTACGTTCATAACGTGTTACTATTTATAATATCTTTGGTGCTTATAAATCAAGATACCATCGTGACGCAAGTAAAAACGCGTGATGGCGGTGGACTGGCATGATGGAAGTTGAAATAGACCTGTAAATATCGCCACAGGAAGAAAATAGGCTGTTTTAATTACTTTCGCTCGTTTGCAAAACGACGTTGGGAATAGTTCAAGGGTAAAGAAATGTGTTTTGCGCAATCACACGAGTATTCGTATCGTAATTTTCGAATTTTGAACGATTTCTATTTCCGCACGGTGGAAATTTCGAAACTCGCGACCACGTGCAACATTGTTATTGTCATCGAAACGTTCGTAGTCATTCACGTGTTCGTCTATTGATTTCCATTAAAATCAAGTGTTCTCGTGGCCGAATCGATAGAGTAAGGCGTGAGACATTCGCTCACGTTTGTTATATTCCGCGAGAACTACCATAGACAGGTGAAATTAACTTTACGCGAAGAGAAATGGAGTCAAGTGTGTAAGTAACAGTTCAAGAAGAAGGTAAAAGGAAAGAAAAAAATATAAAAATTGGATATAGAAGGTAATGGTTGAGTTGAAAATCGATCGAGGTACACTTCTTTTGTATGTATGATTCATGACACGGTTTTCTATTTATTCCGCTATTTCTCAAGCTTCTACGCATTTCCTTGCGCTATCTTTGAACTACTATGGCACCATCATTGTGCATCAAATAAATAATTCAAAGGTCGATAATTCACCAATCCTTTAATTAATAATATCGATAGAAATGTATGTAACATCATGTTTAAGAAATCTTACAAATATTGTTTTATTATATTTATTTAAAAATTTGTCAGATCGTTATCGAATATTTTTCAACTTCAATGAACTCGTTCTTGAAGTAGAAAGAAGTTGGGTATAGAATAACCTTGAGCGAGATTATTATCCGAGGGTGCGATAATTAAAAAGACCACTTTTAATCAACTTACGACAAATTACTGCGGAATGCTCGTCACCACACTTAATGGAGACCACAGGGTCTCTGCGTATGAAGAAGTGCGACGCAACATTGTCTGCAAACCTGCTACGTCCTATTGTAAACACTGCTCCCGTTTCTGAAAAATCGTGCAGAAAATTTGCATTAACTCCTTGACAAAATCTGAATTAATCCAAAATAAATTGCAATCTTTATCGGTGAGACGTAACATTGATCGAAACTCGTCGATAATCACGAATAAACAGAATGACAATCACGATCAGTTATACTAACAATTCAAAGTATTTGCTATAACAATAAATACACAGCCGCAAATTACATCGTTAAAAGTTACACGAGACCATTCCTTTCCCAAGATTTCTTGTTTGTAATAGACGTCGACCTCCATTTATCTTTCTCTAAATTTAAGTCCAGCGTATCTATCATCTCACAGCTTGCAATATTCGTTAACGAAAAAACAGCGACGTGCTAAATCTCCAATGATTTATTTAAGGAGGTTAACGCGATAGCGCGATATCAAAGGACGAATCGCCACTTTCCTTTTTACGTCTGGCACGAAACGGCGGTCGTGGAAAAATCGCGAGACCAAGAACAAAAGCGAGATAAATTTCTTTTAATACTGCAGACACACGCGCGTTACGTGTGAAGACTTCGAGTGTTGGCTCAAATTGCTGGCTAGGAACACGGGGGCCAAATACAATGATGCACGTTCATTTGCAATTCAACGTTTCAACATTGTAATTGACCGTTCTAATCGGATAAAGGAAACGTTACTGCTTTGGTAGTATCTAGAAATTTTTCAGCTGGATCTAAAGAAGGATCTACGTTCGGCCGTAATCTGCAGGATCAAACGCCGTGCACACGAGAGATCAAAGAGATTTAAAGCATCGATGTTTGTTCGTGAAACAAGGATCGCGGAGAAATTGTTCTCGCAAATGTTTCCGAGTAAATTCGCCAGCAGTGCGTCTGCTTTCGAATTTATTTGCCAATTAGCGTTAGTTAGGGCAAGAGTTAATATCGCTGTGAATTATCAGGGGCGTTTCAAAGGATTTGCTATGGGAAGCATACAGGGGATTTTTCCATTACCGAGATATTTCGTTAATTGAGAATTTTAATACACACTAGCACAAATTTTTCTACGGGGTTATTTTATTTCATATAAACAGAATTCGTACCTTAACCTTAAGCTGGACTTTTATTTCCTAATTAATTCAAATTTTCATAACTTAGTAAAATGCATTTCATAAATTTCCTTTTCCTAGCCGCATCTATTGGCTACTTCACGTAAGTTGTATTACAGTAAACTTTTCCTATACTCTTAATACCTACGAAAGAAAATCCGAAAAAATTCTCGCATTAATAATAATTTTCACGATTACACCTTGACTTATTTTTCCGCCACAGACTTTATCACATCCGATAATTGCACGATTCCAAGGTCAAATTTACGAGGTCCTTCGATGCATGACACCTAGTCGTATTATCTCACGACTCAATTAAATCGAAATCCACGGGGAATTCGTGATGTAAGGAATGGAAATGACAGGTTTATACGCAAGAATTTTACGTTCCATTCACAGTTATACGACAGTCGCCGAGTCACAATCGTGCCACTGTATAGACTCGGAACGAATGAATTTTTAAACCCGGCCTCGGCTGATCGTGTCTATTGTAAAAGGAATCTGCTTGAAGAACAGAGAAAACTGGCGGTTGGAAAAGTACGTTTAATCGTGAAAACGACGATACACTAAACGATAGTGGCTAACCTAAGCGAGCTAACGATAATTTTAGTTTCCCTCCCTGGAAAGGTCAGTGATGCAGCTATTCGGTGTAAATCCTTCGCGCAGCTTACGTTTACATTCCTCTTATCAAAAGTTCAAACGTCGTCCCTTTGCATAATGCATCGCGCATTTATCTTCCAAACGAGACCGCGTTGTTCTTTACCTACGTTGACTTTAATTGCCAATTATGGTATCAACCAGGAGTTTTCCAGGGGTTTTCCAGGCCCTGGCTGATGAAAATTTACACGTCTGAATGAAGGAATTCCGAGGCAATGGGAAAGGTTCAACTTGTCAGCTGTTGTGTAGGTCAACGATGACCATGCTTCTCGCAAAGAAGTTTCGTTTAATAACTAAAGAACTAGTCACAGACTTCCTTTTGTGGTTAATGCTACAAATATAACGCGAGGCTCTGTCATAAATGGCATCGGATAGGCAAAGGGACGTGGTAATCCATAATACTGCCAACGACGAAGATCGATTAACGAGACCAAAATCAAACAAAATTTTAACGAATCGTGTTCAGTTCCTTCGATACAAATACAATTGAAGTTTGACGATAGATCGGATAGGCAAAAGAACAAAATAACCGATAATACTTTCAACGACGAAGATCCATTAACGAGATCAAAATCAAACAAAATTTTAACGAATAGTGTCCAGTACTTTTGATACAAATACAATTAAAATTTGACCATAGATCAGGAATTTGAAAGCAATACAATTTGCTTCGTCTTCTTTCCGAGACTTTTCGTCTGCGAAACGTGACTATCATCCACGGAATTTACGTCGACATGGAAAATAGCATAGTAAAACACGATGCAATTTACTGTTATCGTCTCCACGCTACGTATCTCTTATCGATCAATACGATACGAGATGCGGACAAGAAATGAGGAATCTATCTTCTCATCAATCTTCCGCGTTTCCTTCAATTTAACGCAGAAATGCACTCGAAGAAGCAAAGAAGGCACGACTGAATAAGGAATGAAGAGCAGCAGGTACTTTGCCACAAGCAAGTACCGCAGTGCAACAGTACGACTTGTCTTTAAGTTTTCATTGCCACGTCTAAAATTCAGACGATTCTGAACATTTCAGGTCACGTTCAACTTCTCCGCCTTCTTAATGGCTGGCACCGTACAATACTTTCATGGAAATGCGAATGACTGGGAACGTAACGTAGATCCGTAGACGTAAAATACAACTCGGTTGAAGTTGTACGACGCCAGTTGTACGATGTAGAACGTGTCCTTATTTCAAAACACGGCATGCAAGATGGTAAATTCGCCATGCCGATATCATCGATGCGCTCATTTTCTAGTCACTGGTACTGTGTCAGGTCGTTAACCCGGGGATGCATGACTTAACAGCCATGAAAACGGATGAAAATATACGCGTCCACGAATCGGATCAATCGCAATATTTAATTCACCATCCCGTAAGCGGCTAATCGGATTTTACTCTTGCCTGTGCATTCCCGATCCGAGTAACTGCGACGAGCTAACAATGTTATTAATCAACGATAACGCGATGTTTGCCTCTCATCGAAATTCGACTATGTTCGAAACGAGAAAGAG
>NW_016908175.1:619196-643323 GCF_001483705.2 Eufriesea mexicana | reverse complement strand
TGCGGTTTCCTGCCAGCGGCAAATCCTCCATTTATCCTTCAGTTAATTCTCTCGTCTAACGGATAGGAAATTTTCTATAATTAGAGTACCGTGACGAACTATAAAGCAAGAATCCAGAACTACGAGGCGAGAATATACGAAGCTATACATAGAAGTCTCTCTTTGAAACTGTCGCGGAAAATATGTCATTCCTTTCTTAGAGGCGAATGCAGCTGGATTTAGTAGAGATATTTCTCTTCAGGAAACTTTGATTTTATGCTAACCTCCTGTACTTCTATTAAACGTATACGACGTTTTGCGTTTAAAGAAAACATTATTTTCTTTCTAAATTTTATTTAAAGCTTACTTCGTATATTCGGTGCGACTCTTGTATTTTAAAGTGTTGGAGAATGAAATGCAGAATTGCGAATATCGAGTAATTTCGATTTTTCGGTACAATGCATCGTGATATTGGAGGAATCGTTTATCATGTATCATGAAGTCGATAGATTAACTTTTATTAAGAGCCCCATATATGTGTATGAATAACAGGCAGACGTAATTGTGAAAGGAAGCTAATATTCAAATGAAAAATATGAAAAATAGTATAAAAAAATATTATTTTAAAAAATATATCGCAATAGCAATGCACAAATCTTTAGTGGAAAAAAGAAATCAATACTCGAAGAGTGTGATATTGAAATGGTTAGGTAATTAGTATGTAAATCTCCTACTTACACATCTTCAACCCTTTTTCACCATGCAACAATTCGTCCAGTTAGTTTCGCGCAATTAAGTACAATTTTGTAACTCAAAAGAGTAATTTTCCTGCTACGCACATGGCAACCCACATTTCCGTAAAAGTGGTAGAGAATATAATTACTGATAAATCGTTTTTTTTCAGCGTATGCTCAACATTTATGTGTAACGGTTTCGCGTCGTTTTATGCTGCGACATATCGAACGTACACACCAACTGTTATACCGTTAAATTATACAAAATAAATAAACGTTTTTCTCTTGCATAAAACATTGAATACGATGCAACCATTAATTAATTAAAAGTAATGCAGTTAACATATTTGATCAGAGGAAAGCAAATATGATCGGAAACAAACGTTCAATGCTTCTTTTGCTGCTAATATCATACATGATTTATGCAATTTGTAATTCCAATTATAAACGAAAAGAATTCGCCTTTTAGTGTGTCTGATACATATCTTTGTCACTAACTAACGATCGAATTAAATTTATTAAATTCTTCACTTCCTGCAGTAAGCGTATACGATATGACGTTGTAACTACGTAATTATTTTCCGATGTGTGATATATTTAACTAAAAACCAAACGACAGAATTTTAAACTATGGAAAAAGCTCACAACAACGTAGAAAATAATTTTAACGAATAATATTACATTACACAAAATTATTTCACACAAACCAATCACATTTTGTGAGTAGCTTAACATAAATTGAACTCCATGCTTGTAAGACGAAATAAAAAAATCAATTATATCTTTCCACACTTATTAATACCTCTGCAAACTCAAATTTTTCAACTTTCTTATATCTCTTTTAATTCCAAGCCGATTTACCGGCGCCATGCAACATGTATATGCAAGAACAGCATCCGTTGGAAAAAATGGTGCAGTTGCCTAAGTATCGGTCACACGTAAATCGGGAGGCAGGTGCATTAAATCATGCGTGTTGTGTACAGTTTCGTAGAATGTTTTACCAGGTATGGTTTCGAGGTCCGTCAGGCCCATGCTTGAACGTTGTGCGGCAGAACTTGCAGCCGACTAACTGCCGGTCAAGCATGGCTATCATGGTGGAAACTTAAACTGAACGTTGCCTGGCAACTGGAAATCAATTTCTAATGGCAACCACACCGGACGTGTGTGTTCCAACGATAAGAATGGGAGCGATCGTTCGCTACCGGTGTGTTTTCTCGTGGAAATTAATAGGAATACGCATCGTGTTGTCTTCACGTTCCTTCGCATGTCGCCACTTCCGCATGTCATCTAATATTCAACGCGTGGTTGCAACAGTGCACTCGTGACATTCGGTCATGAATACATCTTCTTTATTTCAGGGATGTAGCGGTATACTGTTTTTGTTCCTTTTTTATTCTTATTGAACGTTTTAGTAATAGAGTTGGAAGCTCTGAAAAAAATTAGAGCAATGAAGTTGGTTCTGGATACGCGATTGATTTTGGAGGTTAGATGTACGAAGCGTGCTAATCGTGTAAAGCGATTTATCGAGCGATTTATCGATATTACGAGACTTGAATTGTAAGTTGTTTTATTATACGTCCTTTTGCGATGTTCTTGATTGTTTTAAGCGATAAGAATGAAAATGAGATAATGATTTTGTTTCTTACAGTCATTTTATAGAAAAGTAAATTAAAGGTAAGAAATTGATTTTGTCACTATTAAATTGTAAAAAAATAATATAATTTATAAATTCGTTACACCAGTGTAAACGATTATAAATCTATAAGTAATTTATTACTCAAAATATGTTAATAACTAATTCTCTTTGATTAAGATATTAAATATCAAAGGAAATAGTTTAGGAAGTTTTGAAATAAAAAGGAGAATATTTAATAATTAAATAATTTTCGAATTATTTTTTAAGTTTTAGAAGCGAATTCCTCGAGTAATTAAACATTTCTTAAAAAATTTATGTTTCTGAGATAGATATTCAATCATTCGGTCAAATCATTCAAAATTAAAAGCTTGAAATAAATATTGATTAAAATACGCTTTATCGGCATAAATATGGTAGGAGATTCTAGAATATCATGCAGAGCGCATTAGTATCGCGAACAGGTTTCAACGCATGTTGAATAGAGTATTGCTGTCAAATTCAAGAAACTACTGTTTGTTTCTTTTTAAAAAGATTCTATTTTTTGACAAGAGTAAGTTCTACTTATATCAAAATTATTGCGAAGAATTAATAAAGTTTCAGGCATTATATTTAGTACTGATATTGATCCTCGTATATGATGAACGCCTAACCTATATTAAAATATTTGTACTTTCCTAAAGTAACGTTTTGATATAATTTGGAAAGTCATGTTGTTATTAACTAATTAGTACATGAAATTTCGTATTATTTAATCCGCATATTTCATAACGATAGAAATTGCGTCTTATACTAACAAATATATTGTTTCCCAGTACGTATATGTAACCTATACGAGTAGTTATTCAGTTTATATTACGTCAGTCGTATTTTATAAATTTTTATTTGATTAAATTTAATTTTTAAATCTTTTATAATTTTTTTTATAATCACAATAATATTTAATTTTATCGTAATGTTATTCCGTGGTAATCAGAGTACATGCGGTGGTAAATTGAAAGGTTAGATGAACTGCAGTGAGTTACACGCAAAACGCTTAATCTGTTGAACAAATAAATGTTGTCTATTAACAAGTGGTTCTTCTTTGTCTATGCTATTTATATTATTTAACCAATATATGCTAAAAGATAATTCAATTAACCAAAGTGCAATTATTATTTTAATTAACATATTTTTATAATTTTCTGTTATACAGGTATTGAATTTTATGCTGAAATTTCATCGAGTATTTATCAAATGAAATATTGTTGATAATCAAAATGGCTGATTGTCCGAAAACCGAAAAGACAGAAGATTCTATGAAATGTTATAAATTCGATGGCCAATCTTATATATATAAAGATCCTACATCTAATGTAACATATAAATTTGATCAAGAGAAGAATGAATGGGTGGTAAAAGACACAGAAGAAGCAACAGGAAAAGATTCAACTGGCAATGAAACTAAACCGCAGGAAGGAATATTTGGTTTTGAAAATGACACTCATACATACACAGACCCTAATGATGGCAGCGTATACTTTTGGGACAAGGAGAAAAGTGCCTGGTTCCCAAAGGTGAGGTGTGTTTTTTTATATATACATTTTTAAAATTTGTAATAAAAAGTATATTTAGAAACATTTTATTATTTACAATGGAATATCGATAACCTATTTTCAAATGATTTCTTTCAGGTGGATGAGGATTTTATGGCTAGATATCAAATGAACTATGGATTTACAGATGCAAATAAGGTAGAACCAGCACCCGTGCAACAGCCTCAAGCACAAACAAAGGGTGATAAAGAGAAAAGAAAAATGGAAGCCAAAAAGAGAGCACAAGAGCCACCGACATGGTTTGAAGTAGACGAAGCCCATAATACTGCTATTTATGTGTCTGGCCTACCATTAGATATCACCATGGAAGAACTTACGGAACTTTTCAACAAGTGTGGTCTCATAGCAAGAGACGAAAAAGGAAAGGACAAGATCAAGTTATACAAGGATTCGAATGGACATCCAAAGGGTGATGCTCTCTGCATCTACATAAAGGTGAGTAACTATTAATTTGAAACAGTTGTTTAATAGATAACGTAGTGAATTATATTTTGGAAACTTCCTTAGAAGTTATATTATGTTAATTAAATTTCTGCAAAAAATTACTTTGCATAGTTATGAAAACATTTATTTTAACAAAAAAATTCGTAAGACACGTTTTTTGAAAATAATAAGTAAATCAGAAGTATACATTTTTTCGAAATTAATTAGGAAAATTCCTGTCTAGAGGAAATGTGTATTTGCTATCAATATCTGATAAAAAGTTCTATTTTATGATGACGATTTGACAGAATTTTTATTGACGTCGTACATTAACAATGTACATCATGTTAATACAGAAGGTAGATTTTAGAGATTTGTATATCAGTTCATTAATCGTTCAGATACTATGCAATTTAATTGCGAGCTATAGATTTTATAATTTTTAAATAACATTAAGTAAATACAGATTAACATGTAAACAAGAGTGTGATGTATGTAAACATGCATAAGTTAAGTACATCACATAATATTTTCAAAATATTTCGCTTATAATTAAAATATAATCTTATCAACTTAAATCCTGAAGCGTTCCTGCGGTAAAAAAGTTTTATTCTATCATACTTAGCTATACAATATCATTAAATTAAAACATAAAAAATAAAAGTCTTGAGAAATTTATATCGATATACTGACATAGTGTACTAAATGATATATAGGTAAACATCAAATATATATATATATCTTTTCAATTTTTTGAGTAACATTGATATGCAATCAGTGTATTGTTCATCGGTAATGACGTATGTCCAAAAATGTAGATATAGTCATCAACATACAACTATCGATATTTAAGCAGTGACTATTTGTGTTACATCATTTACTATGATTACATTACTGTTTGAAACATTGATTTAAAGCGGAAAGAAAATTCACAATTAGAAATTCCTTCCTCGCGTAAAAATAAATCGAAGACATTCATCCAAGAAATACTCGACGAATTATTTCTCTAAGTGTAATTTTTCATACGCGAAAAATAAACTTAAGAAAAGAGCGCAGGAAACAATTTTTCCATAATTCTTTATTAACCTTCTCAAGACAAACGAAGGAAGCTTAAAAAAAAGAAAGTGGTTCGAAACATATTAAAAATATTTGCAAAATATTTTACTTTTTACCTATAATTTCGCAATCTGTTACATATTTCTTCGTATGAATGCCTTCGTACGAGTGCGGTGATACTCAGCGGCAAGCGAAAATTAGCATTGAAGAGTACAATCCGCAAATGAAACATTCGCGCTTCATGCACGTGTAATTAAATTAAAAAAGGGGAGAGAAAATGAAACTCGAATAATAATCGTGATACACGAACATTGAAGTTATTATTATTACCGATTCGAGGTAACGTTACTAACTAGACAAATACATCTTCGAGAGTCTAACGTCTATTTAGAGAGAGGAACATGCGAAGACCTTGTTTCGCCGATCTAAAGTGAATAAATAATCTCAGTCGGTGCATGACTTCTGTGGCATTTGAACGACTTTATTTTTCACAAAATCGATACGCAACGAGAACGATAACTCTTTACTTGGTCGAATGAAAACAGTGATTACGCGGCGAATTCATAAACAGACGTGAAACGTAGGAAGAAGATAGATAGACAAGAGAGAATTGGCTTCTTAAGGAGATGATGGTCGATGATGTTTAAAGCTACCAAATAAAGAGTTAAAATAAATAGCGTTTATGGCTTTAGCAGAACTTCTTCGCTCGCCAGGCTGTTGATTTTGCCAGGGACTTGAGGGTAGACATCGCTCATGTCTGTCAGACTTTGTGGACCGTTACTGGGATTGTCGCCTAGAAGTGCATCGTTTTCTCGTCCTCGAAGCAAGTGTTGCGCCGTTCGCGGGTAGTTCGCTTGAGTTCTGTTCGAGTGATGTCGCATTCGAGTCTTTCGATACATTCTTTTAACGCTGCAATTATAATTTTAGTTGCAAAAATTAATTAACAAAATTTTTACATCCATTCGTCGCTATTTTCTCATAAAATATCATTCTAAAATATAACAGATCATTTATTGCCATTACTACTATACACGGGACCAATGCACTTCGAGTCTCGTTCAATTTTCAATTAAAAGTAATTAGGAATATTAATTTTTAACCTCGCGATTCTTTAATAATTTGTTAATATTTGGATACAAGTTGTACTTTCATACATATTGGTAAAGAATTTTAATGCGTGCACGTAAGACTTACTTGGGTGGTGGCCTTGAACCCAAATTAACACCGTTTACCCAATAATTGTCCGTATTTTGTTCCGCGATTTTCCATTTCCACGGAGATCGTTCTATATTCTGTTTGTTTTGCCTTCGCGTTTCTTTTGGGTATTTTCTGCCCTTCTTCCGGGGCCTTAGTCTTTGGTTTTGCGGCGCGTACGGATCCGTCGTCTTTTTACGTCTTCTGACTAGAATTTAAACGAAGCAATTAATCATCAATTGTTTTTGGTCAATTTTGGTGTAAAATGCCTAACGATCGAACGATCCCAGTATATATTTTTCTATTTCGATGATAGTTTTCAACCTTTCTATTCCTTTGTCTCTACGCTGTCTTGATCGGTATTTCAATTAGTATCGATGAAAAAGAATTTTACCCATACGTCCAGCTGGTACCTCGCACACGTAGTGTTTTCGTTCGACGCAACTTTGCGGGCTCCATTTATACTTCATCGTCGGATTGATCGTGATGCAGTGCCACGCATATTGTTGTTTCGAGTGGTTTGTTTGAGGCACACCGAAATTTTGGAACACTACTTTCTCGCCGGTCACGCCCCATTCCCAAGCCATCTGCTGCCAGTTGAATATTCCGCCAATCCATCTTTCTAATTTCGCTGCAATAATGTAATTTTATTATTTTATTCCTAAATTTCAACCTGTTTCATCGATTCAAATTTTATTCATCCCCATTTCTTTCCATGTGATCGATATTTTCTATAATATAGGTTTTTAGGATGAATCAAGGTAAAATCCAGTTCTCGTGTTGTTTTTAAATATATCTAAATTACATGTGAAATTAGCTAACAATCCTTTTATCTAGTACAGTATAATGGACTTTGAAATATTTTTGCAGAAAATCAAATTTCACGAGAATTCGTACCAGTGTACAGGATAATTAATTATCGAAATTTAGAAACCTGTATTTTATAATTCTTAAGACGAAGAGGCGAAATTTTATCATATCGCTACAGCGAGGTAGAAACTCGATTGTTCATATAAAATCGACGATATTTTTGGCAATAATACGAAACGAAATCGCAACGTAGAAATGAACGAAAAGAATTGTTTTGTGCCAATGTTTCACATGTCGGTATATTATTTTAGATTTAATATCGACTATACTCTTTCAAATCTTCATTGATTGGTAACTGCGATCCGGCTCTCGATTGAAAAGAGTGAAAAATAAAATTTCCCACGGTGTTTCCAGAGTTGAAATTTTCATCGCGAAATATCGTGCCGAGTGGAGATTCACTTACTGAATTGATCGCTCGACAAGTATTTCCTCAGCATTCGGTCCTTTCCGTTCCTGTCGAGGATCGCCAAAGTGGCGTTCCGATCTTTGCAGTGAAAATGGGCTTCTCTCCATGGTGCGGTACCTCCGCTTAAGTAATAGCAATATCTCTTCAATCGGAAGAATCCTATGGGACAGGCGTACCGCTTTATGCCTCCATTTTGTCGACCGAGTCTAGGCTTATTCGTGGCAGTTGGATTAATTCTGTCATTGTAGGGCTGTACCACTACAGCGGATATGCCTGCAAAACAATGAAAAATATCAAATGGTTATTAACATTTTGCAAATTTATTATTCTCGAACGAAATTAGCGTGAAATCTCCATCGTGGAGACCAATTAACCGTCAGCCATCGTGATTTCACTTGATTTTCCACGTTTACATTCACTCTCTCGTTATTTCGATCGCAATCATTTCTTGGAAGTCATTAGCGTTTTTGTCCAAGAATTTACACGATATTTCAGTAGAGTAGAACTCCCATTGGCTATAATAATAATAGCTCTGTTATTCGAATTTTTAATTATTCGAACACTTTTTGTACGTAAATGTTTCTAGTCACATTGGTTCGTACGCGACAAATTTGTGGTAGAAATTGGTATCCGTTTAGTCTAGCATAGTAGTTTTATTTCTGCTTCCAGTAACGAGGAAGAATATGGATGTAATAATGACGATAAGCTACTGTAATATTTTAGCATTTAGGGGCTGGTAAATTACGAAATATAATCGATACTTTTTATCTAATAATCAGTATATTCATGTGTGAGGTATTTCGTAGAAAAATTTCGTAGCATGAATGGAGTTAATATACTGGCTTCATGGTTCTCAAGGGAACAAAAAATATAAAAATTTCCAATTTGTATGCGTTCCTAATTACTTTGAAACCGAATTTTTAACATTTTCAATAAATGTGATTCGTATGCTTGGAAATGCGAAATTTGTGACATTTTCCACTCACGTAGATTTTTACGTATTTAAAGAATAATGAAATAAATTTCACATCAAGCCAGTGTAACGACTTTCCAACCCTCTAAGGATTAAAACATTTAAGGGGATTTAGAAGCGAGGTTCAGATGGAACGAGGCACAAAAGAAACGTAATTCGCCTCAATTATATATAATAGAAATCTCGTGCGATTTAGCAAGCAAGGAAATTCGAGGTCCCTATATTTTTAATCAAATTAATCTTCCACTTTAAAATACTCAAAAAATAAAACGAAAGAAACATTTTCTCTCGTTTAAACGGTCACTTATACGGAAAATGATTCCATTGACAAATGGTTAAAATGTATAAAAATTGAAATGAAAAAAACGCGTGTTCCGTTATCCGAAAATCCTCTCATCCGAGATCCAATGTCTGTATTAATTCGGATAATCGCGATTCCACCGTGTTTCATTTTTCCCGGCGATATTCGAGGGATTCGCGTATTCTCTAAAACTGCGGCGCAGTGTTCTCTGTGAAAAATATTTCTCTCGCGAGGAAGTCCTCAGGGATGGGACAAGGGTTTTACCCAGAGTCCACATAAATTTCTCTGCGTGCATCTACGCTGTTCGTGACGAGTATTAAACGAATTCCTCGCGATTCATGCATGTTCTATCTGTCGGGAAAAATTGATGTCCGCAGCGAACGTGGGCAGGAGTACACGCGATAGCAAATTCATTACGTCACGGCGTCTGCACGCCGTAATATACAGCAAAGGCTAAGTAGTTCAGTGTTACGGTCGGTTCTCTCTC
This sequence comes from Eufriesea mexicana, assembly GCF_001483705.2. Lineage (NCBI taxonomy): Eukaryota > Metazoa > Arthropoda > Insecta > Hymenoptera > Apidae > Eufriesea > Eufriesea mexicana. The sequence goes on along the minus strand of NW_016908175.1, from coordinate 633,672 downwards.
CCTGCAATCGCTTCTTTCGACTCCTTTTATGGAGACAATCGCAGGAAATCGAATAAAAATGTCGGACGTGGAGTGGTCGAGGGCTCATCGATATTTATCTTTGCCTCGCGCAAGTGAAGGATTATGTAATCGTCGGTGTTTCACGTCGGTATTATTTTTCTGGGGATTATTTGACAAATGTGGAAGAAGATGGAGGCGATCGTTGCTAAGTAGCCGTGTTCTTGTTTGCACAGATGCGAGCTTGCTCGCACGAGTGTTTGAAGGATTTTGCTGAAACGGTGGATTGGATGGTATATAACGTAATGAGAAATTAAAGTATACGCGAAGAATAAAATATAATAAAATATGAACGACGAGAAACGACGAGTTTAATTTCTGACTGTAAAAGCAATATTCGCTAATTTCTCGTGCAATCGATGTATTATAAATTGAAATTGTTAGTTGGAGACTTGGACGAAGTAGATTATTAAAATGAAAAAAATGGAAAGAATTCTATTAAAAATTTTAGAATTTAATTGCAATTAAAGTACACTCTGTTAAAAACAAACAAGTATTTGGATACCTTTGATCTTCCTATGGCTAGGAAATTATTCGCTGAAAAAATTCCATTTTTAAATCTCAATTCTCGATCCGAGAATTTGCGTTCTACTTTGTGATTTTAAATTATAAGATATAGGAACGATGTGTGTCACGATAATTAGGGAAGATCGTGTAGCGTTGCCTTTGATAGCAAAAACGCGGAGGAGCTTATTTGTCGCTGGTTTAGAGAGTGGTAGCTAATTAACGTGTGAAGACAAATACATCTCTCATAACGGGTGTCGGCAGCTAAAAAGGTTAATAGTCTCTGGTATTTATTAATAGTTGTACGGCAATCTATCTTAAGGGAAATATATGACTTACTGTAATTCACACCGATAATACTCGCGACTTGGCTACACGTGAATTAGTCAATGGTGGCTTATGGAGAGTACAGTTAGACGAATTTCTACGAATTTCTATTTCCTATGATACTTCTACTGGGATTAACACGCTTTAATAAATGATTCCGCATTTTCATCATTTAGCGAAGAAATTTTCTCTTAAGCATCTTTAATCATGAGATATCCGTATCTGATAGCGCAAGTTTCTTATTGAAAGGTGACTGAAAATCTTATCCAAATGCTAGCACGTGATAGTATCTTACTTAGAGTCACAATAACAATTAACAGCGAATTATATTATTGCGATAATTATAATTATGACGATGACTCAGCGTAGAATGAAATACTCACCCCCCATCTCTGAATTCGAATTTCGAAAAGGGTGTCGAGTTTATTCTAGAATGTTAAACACAGATTCAACTTCCGTGTATCACCAAGTATTCCTAACCTAGTTCAACGTTTGATGTTGTCCGTTCTGCGAAATGTGAATGATATCATCCGAGAAAGTTACGCGATGCATTGGTACCGCGCTCATGCATGATAATTGTCGGGGTGGAAACACAAAGTGCTAATTGCACCATGCATCTTTCTCTTTGGTTTATTATCACGGAAGGACCCCGGGGGTAAGTTAACACGGGGAATTAGGTTACCAATTGATCTTGTTATTTTTGCGAATTCCAAGCTGTGTGCAATTAGGCCACTCCAATTGCTCGGTATCCAGTTATCCGTCGTGGCTTCTCTAAAAATTCGTTCGCTCGAATGATTTGTTTTTCCAAACACCTATTTTCAATCCCGACAGTGATATTAAACAGAATAAAACCTGAATCGCGTCAGCTTTTCTCCTTTCGTTCTCACGAAACTTGCAGGGAATTCGTTGATTTTGATAATAAAATATACAGATTGTTCGTGTAATCTGTTCACTCGAGCACTATTATCGTGTTTAATGACACGATGCTCCCTTCCGAGTTACCACGTTACTTTCGAAGTAACTTAGCGTGCAGCAAGATTACCCGGGGGTATTACGTTTCTGCTATCACAGAGGCAGTCTATTTTTCTTCACGGCTTGCAATAGAATGGCAACGATTTTGCATCTATGTCAGACGATACGTTATCATTTTTCCAACCCCTAATTCCCAGGTATCGGCGATTTTTCACTCGTCGATCTTGAAAGAGCTACCCTAATACTTCAGCAGAGGGTCGTTCGAGGAGACGCGAACAATACGCGAAAAACTTTCCACTCGTTGAACACCGTTCAGTTTGTTGAACACGTTTTGTTTGCTTGTTTCTCCGTTTATGGAAACCATAAACGATACATGCTCGCGGGAACGGCTGGAACTTTATCTTTTCGCGTATTCACTCGCAATTGCGAGTCGGATGTAACCTCACCGATATTTCTGCGCGCCCGGGGCACGCATTCAATGTAAATCCGCTTTACAGCGGATAACGCGACTAAATTGCCCTTTCGCTTTAGCCGTATTATGACAAATGAGTGGCCGATATCATTGAAGCAAACGTTTATCTGCGAGCAGTCGAATTTCGAGTTTTAGGGGACACGACCGATTTTCCGCTGAAATATATTACCTCCATCCGGAGATTATTTCTCGATAGTCTAGCCTCGTGCCAGATTTTTTTGAATTATTTTCCTGCAGTTATTTTATCCTCGAATATTTATTATCCAGTCGATAGTTCTGTTTTTCAAGCGTGTAGGCAAGATCAGATAGAGTTGTTAGCCATGATCGAAAGTTGGAGAAATTGGAGTAGATAGAATGCGAGTACATTCCCGATTTTCACTGATTTTTTAAATTTAACGTCGTTTTTGATTTAACCATTACGAATTCTCGATGAGAGTAATTATCGAAGTGCTCCATCTCACGTAGATAAATGACAAGATAACAAACGATGAAAGTATGTCCTCTCAGTTGAATCTTAAAATTTTCCGATACTTTGTCTGCTTAAATTATTCGCGAGATATATTATTAATCATTTGGTCGATGCATATCTATTGTTCCTGGTGTCACTGTATCACCAACTGTTGCTGGTATTGGATTTTCCGTAAAAAGGGATCATCTATTTATGGCGATATTTTATTTCAATCTTTTCTATAATTAATCGATACCATCAAAATAACGTTCTGCTAATTCCATATTCTTCAACCGGTTAATTAGAGTTACTAGTTGGCGATTTTTTCATGTTTCGGACTCCCATTCACTCGTGGAGCTTTGACGATACGTTCCAATTTCATGCGAGTTTCACGCAACTTTTAATATAAAATATCGTTCTACATGGAATTTACTTTCTACTATTGCCTCCCTGAAAAAATATCTCCACTTCGTATTTTAAAAAAGTTGAATACGTTGGAAGCAATTTGCGTGATAAATGTGAAAGAAAAATTGGAAAAATTCGCATATTTCGTATATCTACTATCTGCTTGTTATTTTTCATACATATTGGATTAGTCTCACTAACAAATCAAATTAATAAATTTCAGTGTCGCAAGCGAATACCATTTCTGAGAGGAAATAAGAACACTATATACGGAAAAAAAATTTAGAAAAATATGTAAAAATTTATAAGAATATGTAATTTAAATCACCAGTTGGTGTCTCCTTTCTTGTCGTAAAGCAAAATATAAATTATCAGGAATGATCGAGCCTGGTGACACCAGTTTCGAAAAATTTAGGCTAATAGCAGCACGAACTAGTATTATTGGAACTGTACTAGCGTGGTGCCACAAACCTCGATGCCTTTATCTATCGTTGCTGGTCTATCAGCGAAACTTCTCGCTCCAAAATCACTTCGGTCGGTTGGTCTCTGAAAATCGGTTCACACCTAAACGTCCGATAGATATCGACGTGCTCCAGGAATGCGCGGTTCCGTAACGTTTACCCTGCACGGTGAACTTTGATAATTACCTCACGATGATCTTGGACGTTGTCAATAATTAATATTCGAACAGGACGAAGTCTAGTTACTCTTAGATCAGCTCGTTCATAGTCAACGTGTCTATGGTTGCTCGAGTAGCATGTGCATCCATGTGCATATCGTCTTGGCGAGTAACACGTGTGCCCACGATTTTTACTTTCATTCACGGGTTACATGTAGCACAAGGCTGACTTTACACGTGCTGTGCGTAATTGTTTCATATCGCTCGTATATTTTAGCCACAGTGGGCGGTTTGTTCGCCACAGACGATCAACAAGTGTCACGTACGTGTATCACTTTCCCGAGGTTTGACACGATAGTCTGTCTAATAGTTATTGCACTAGCGTCGTAACGTCAATTGCTGTTTAGAAATCTGTTTACCCATCGACGCACAAATTTTTGTTCATTTTAATAACCTAAAAGGTACAGATATTTTTGCAGTGTATGTTCGTGACATTTCTTTTTTTATAGTATGCGAATTATTTTCGTCGAAAGAAGACAAATAACGTCCAAATCGATTTTGGGTTAAAGTAATAGCATCGTGAAAAATGCAGGCGATAAGAGATTCACGATAGTTGTGTAATTTATTATTCCATAATGTTGGTGACGAATATTTTTTCCTAGCAACTATATCTTTTCAAAACATTCGCGATCTGATTTAATAGCGTCGTATGTCGTCTTCTGTCTACAGATTGGTGTACTCTCTAACAAAAATAGATGGCCGATCTATTCACTTCGGGCTTCTAGGTATTCAATAGTATACGTGACTTTATTTTTTATTAGCCCTATGTCAGATTACGTAATGCCGAGGACCGATTATTTTAATCTTAGTCATTCATTGTATTATTTATCTTCTATCTTAAATATGAATATCGGAATTTTTATTTCACGATAACAGTAGGTATAAATTCTAGTTGAGAACATTTTCTGCCAAACGTGTCTGTATTACTTCTGTTCCTTCCATTTGGACAAATTAAAGGTACATGTTAAGAAGTAGTTGGATTAAAAATTCGGTAAATAAAAATAATTCGATTGGAAAAATGTTAAAGACGACATTGATTAAACTGTAGGAGACAAAATTCTTCGCAAAGGAACAAATATCAAATTTTTCATAGATATGGACATATACTAGATTGACACATTTTGTCTGTGTCTTCCTTTCAATAGGAAAAATTAAAGTCACGTGTTAAAAATAATAGGATTAATAATTCGGCAATGGAAAATAATTCGATTAATAAATAATTAATTAAAGATAGAGTTAACGAAAATTAAAAAAATTTCTTTGCAAGCAGACAGAAATCAAATTTTTCATAGATTTGGACATATACTAGATTGACACATTTTGTCTGTCTTCCATTCAATAGGAAAAATCAAAGTCACGTGTTAAAAATAATAGGATTAATAATTCGGCAATGGAAAATAATTCGATTAATAAATAATTAATTAAAGATGGAGTTAACGAAAATTAAAAAAATTTCAAAAATCCACTTTTTAAAGAAACGTGTAAGATGGGATATGTAATATTTTTCTTAATTTCCATTATAAAGTTGTGGAGTTTTCTTATGTTACATGTAAAATCCTAATTATCGGTGTGCTAATTTTTCAACTTTTACGCGCTAAATACTTAACGACGAAGCGTGACATCGATTATATCATCGCTTCCTCTTTATTATCTCTGGAGTTGTTCAGTCAAGGAGATAGAAATCTCGAGGCGCGTTATCAAGTCGCCTGGTTTCTTTCAAGAGCGCCATTAGTAACGATTATTTCTGCCTTACTTTAACATGAGTGCGTATCCAACGATACTCACGTTTGGCAAATACCGCGTTTAATGACTTGCACATCGCGACGTTTTATTATGCAAATCGTTTTATCGTACGCTTTAATCGTTCCGCCATAGCGATTTCCGACGTTGAAAATCGTTCTACCATGTCTCTGTTTTATCTTCTCCCCTCTTTTCCTTTTCTTAATTTTATTTGTTTATTTCTCTTCGCTTTTCTTTCGCTCGTACGAGTTTGACGGTAGACTAGATGGTAGAAAAGCGGAGGAAAAGCGAGGGTATCTTGGCGAGGAAACGTCTGGCGTTATAAATTTTTAATCTTCCATGGTGGAAGGAAAATAGAATGGACCGAACCGGCTCTCGTTTGTCATGCCGGAGTGGTTTCTATTCGTACGTGTCGACAAAATTCTCCAGGCGAATTGTTTAAGTGATAAACGAGCCGGTTTCGCGATCGTGAATCAAGTTATTTACCGTGCTTTTATCAATCTCTATTTCAAGAATCCTTTCCTGTTATCGCGTTTTTCCGCGTTATTTTCACACGAGCCTTTAATTCAATTTATGCTGGCAATATTTCAACGTTTTATCCCTCGTTCTCGTTCCGCCGAATAGAAACCGATATTCCTTCCCACTTTTTTCGTTCCACTTTATTTTTATTCTATTTTACCCCTAACGGAGATTCCCTTTTGAATATCAAAGAACGACGGTGTCGATGGGATTATCTAAATGGGATGTTCCAAACGAGTACGAGTACTCGTGATTATCAGCTTCTCTTTAACGTTCCCCTTCGCGTTCGGTACAGGTACATATATTCGAAGGTACGTGTATTCCTTTTGCTGTTTGCGATTCGATAATTGGTCTCCGGAAGATCGTCTCGAGGTATTCGATTTTAGGGACTTCTCGCGACTGACAGCTCGTAAACACACTCGCCAGGGTGAACTTCCGGGACTAAAGCTCTGCGACAAATTTCGTGACGCTCGATCCATCATGGACCAGCCTACCCGAAAAGGCAAAATCGAGCAGCGATCGTAAAATCCGCGGGAAAGATTTATTCCCGCCTTCATCGATCTCTCCACCCATCCAATCTCCTTTCACTCGATATTTCTCGCGTAAATCACGGCGGCGAATTAAAGTCGCTCGGCTCGTCATTACCTGCGGCACAAAGAACCAGAAGCAAACACCTCCGCATGGTTTCTCCGCACCTGCTCGCAGTCGCTGATTTACTCTCCGAATTCGTCGATGCACAGATAAAACGGAGTAAACAGAATCATCCACATCCTCGTTCACATGTCACACTTTGGTCCACGCATCGAGACCTGTTGTCCCGCAGGCCGGAGACGGAAGAATTGCAATTTTCCGGAGAAATTCACGGAAGAAAGGGATTATTCGACGCGTCGACGAAGATCGACTCGGTTTTGGCGCGATCGTGGCCGAGTCGGATGCAGAGGCGCGACCAGATGGACACGGAGAGAAGCTTCCACGGTGGAGGTTCGCGAGCGACTGAAGCCGCCGCTTCCATTCCGCTCGACGTCAAGGTACGAGGCGAGCTTTCGATCCGGACTCGCGCTTCGCCCGTGTGCCGCATACTTTCTCGATCTCCTGCCATTTTTCAGGCTCCTCTCCTGGCCAAGCCGCGCGTTCGTTCTGTTTCGTTCGTCAAACGCCCGGTCCTCTAGACCCACGGACGGTACTCGATATCGGCCGATTTTTCCTCCATTCCGCCGTTTAAGAATCCAGACTCGAGATCCTCTACTCGTGCAGCTCCATCGGGGCTTAGCTTTCTGTGAAACACTCGAATCGTTTCCGTTGGCCCTATCGAGCGATCTAGACGGATTTATGATTCGCTTCTGAATTTTTCCTTCCTATCCGGAGATTTGCGGATTTTCGTGAATAGAAAAGCGGAAATATTCGTATAATCGAAGGTGTGTTTAGCGTTCGCTTATTTGTAAATGCGTAAAAATTGCGGCCAATCGTGGAAAATAGTATTTCATTGGATTTTTCTTATTCATTTCGGTATTTGCGAATTTTTGAATCTAGCTTTGGTCCAATTTTTTTTTCATGTTTATTTGTTTGTAAATTTTTAGGTATTACGGGGAATCGTGAAAACGAGTGTTTAATTGGTTTCCTGTTACGTATTTCAGTATTTTTGGATTATTTAGTCGGGCTCTTGTTACGTATTCTTGAATTTGGGAATTCATAGATATGAGGAATCGTAGACAGAATACTCGCTGTATTTCTTCTTAGTATTCGCGTATTTGCAAATTTGTAATATTTACAATTACAATTGGAGATATTTCGTTTTTCCTTACTAAGGAAATACTTGATTTTCTGTTTCATGTTGGTGAATTTGTGAATTTTGAATTTTTACTCATAGAATCGCAGAAATGTGCAGTTATTTCATCCTTTTTTCGTTGGATATTTATATATTTGTGCAATTCGATGAATGGCAAACCGTGGTCAGGGTACTTAAACTTTTCTCACGTATTTATATATTTGCCTATTTTTAGGTACGACGAATCGTGGAAATGTATACCTGCCTGCCGTTGAGTTTAAATATAGGATACTAGTATGTATAGATTCTAATGTATGCATCGAGGTTGTGGTTTAAATGGCAAAACTGTGAAGCGTGTCTTCAATATCTTGAACAAATATTCCTTGAGCATTGAAGAAACTTTAAAAAATCGTTCAATTTATGTACTATAATCCAGTTATAATCCATATAATCCATATGGGCATACAAAAATTTTCTTCCATTTAATCAATTTTAACGCGAAATATTTCATCTTTCGTCTCGAAGCTGAAGTTTATTTACTTTCCTCCATCTTAAAATAGCATAAGAGGAACATAATTAATATTTGATATGAACGATATTTTACAGTCGTTATCATCGTCTATTAAACGATTCCTCGAGTGCTTATTTTTCTAAGAAAAATAAACGCGTTTCGAAGTTATTTCGTCGATAAATTGGAGTTTAGAGGATTAGAAAAGTTTAATGCTCGTTCGGTATAATAAATCTGATACGTAAACGTGTTGAGCAACACGTGTAATGAATCGTGCTTTAAAGTTTCAGTGGGAAAGAAACGGAAGCCCGGAAACGAATATTATTTATGACTTTGCCTGGCGTTTTCCTGGTCTCGTAAAAATACTTGGCAGAAAAATTATTTCCATTAGGGAACGTTACTTCGCATCTTTCACCGATAAAACCATCGATATAACGGTTCGCGTGTGGCGTGGTTACGTTGCAAATGAAACGATTAAATTATAATTCGGCACAGTTGTGTTTGTCTTCGTCGAAGTTCTTTTTCCGTACTGACCTTTTTCCACCACGAACACGAAACATATAATTGGGCCAACTTAATTACAGTTCTTCATTTTTAGCTCGAATAGTCTTTGCTAGTAGCAGGTGACGTTTTAATTACGCTCTTTTTAATAAGCGAAGTTTCAGCTTGTTTTATATTTTTAACACGGGAGTATGAAAATCCGTTTGTTCAGTCAAATAATTGTGACTGGAATAACATTGGAATTTATTATACTATTCTCTATTCTCTATTATACTATTATCTATAAATATATTTATTTTATTATATTTAAGATATTTTATTTTATTTTATCTTTCGAAAATATAAACTTTGAGCAATAAATTGTTACTTGCTCCTTTCATTAATATTTGAAAATAATTATTTATTTATTCACAACGGTACAAATACATTGTTATATAGTGGAAAGTATAATTATGGTCGAAGAGGGAGAACAACTGGGGAAATTATGATTAAACGATGGACTATGCTGTTACGAACGAAATAAAATTAAGGCTGAATAACAATAAAATACATTTGTATTGAAATCACGGTTACGTTGCATGGTCTAACGCAAACAATTACATTAGCATACATATTACCGTTAATTTAACAAAAATCACGTGACGTTATTCTGAAAAATCTTCGACGTTCTATCTTTGCTACGAAATAGCTTTTTATCGGTTCGATAATCAAATAATTGGAAATAATGAACGTTAGATAACCCACTCTGTACATTTAAAAAGGAATCATAAATTGTGAAGATCTTATATTGCAGATTGCCGTGCGTCATTCGTACAAAATATCCATTTTATTCCAGCCGCGAAATAACAAGGCGAAATTTCAATCTCACCGACAATCAGAATTAAACACACAATTACTACCTTTGCGAATATCCATTTCATTTCCATCCACTGTCAAAATCGTATCTCCGTCATCTACGAACCACTATTCAAATTATTTCCTTCACCGAGGTGTCTCTCGAATCCTTTTTCGTCGATGACAAATGGCGATCTCTGTGAACTCGCTTCACTCTGTTAGCATCTTCAACGACCATTCATTAAAAATGTAACGAAATTTATAACGCGACGCGCGCTGCACATAAAGTGCAGTGATAAAACAAAATGATACATCATCCTTGCGCTTACTTTTTACATGTAAATGAACTTGTCACGGGGCAGAGTTCCTTTTTCGAAGCGCGAGGAGATGAAGGAGATTATTCCGCACAGGATCGGACAAGATCGTCCTTGCTGTCGATTTTTCGCACGCGAATTTTCGAGTCGTGCCACACGTGACATTGCAATTAAATAGGAAAGCTGCAAAGATTCGTAATTTGATAGAAATTTCTGATCGAGTCGCTCATTTAGGGTAGGATTGGACGTCTGTTCCTATATCGAGTGAACAGCGAAATGAAAATTGTCAAAGAAGAGGATTAATTATTTAAGTACCGAGCGAAGAATGAGTGCCTATGCGAAGATAACCGGACGAATTTGACGAATTTACTAAGGTTTGGGAGAAAGCTCATAAAAACCAAGCTAAGAATGATATTTAAAAAATTCAAAATGCAGCGTATCACGGAAGGAAGGGAGAATAATGTAATGCTAATTGTATTTCAATATTTATTGAAAATCATACGAATGACATCGATATAAAACACGATGAAAAACATAGAAACAAGTTTCTCTTCTGCAAACAATATTTGCACGTAAGAATAATCATCGTTTGATCGTAGTTTTACGTAGGTCGCGTAGTATGAGGTATAAGTATTACATTTTCAATCATTTGTAGTAAAATAATCAATATCGGTTATTAATATAACCGATATAAACGTATTGCGATTACGGTCCCAAGAAACTATCCCGTGTCGAGTTCCTACCTTATCGTTCTAGCGTATACAGAGCCTCGGCACCAACCAGCATAGAATATAACAGGAAGTTAAATCCAAAAACAATTTTTTAAATTCTTTTGCAACGAAATTATACCGTTTATAACGTTTTACAAATTTATTTTGAGACAGAACTTTCTCACAATGCGAAGAATAAGGCGCCATCGCATACGTAACGATACATTGTCGTTGGCACTTTTCGCAAGTGTAGCGAACGACGATGTATTGTCATCCGACACTAAAAGGGTTAAATAAGTACTTAGATACAATATTGGAATTTTTAGAAGAAAGGGGTTGTTTCGTGGTTGAAGTTTCTAGTTTATTTTTGCTTCCTGCGAGGAACCCTATTTTGTTTTATTACTCTCTTCTGAAATATCTACCCATTTTCGAATTATCATCTTGATAGGTTATTGAGCATCGCAATCAGTTATAATTGGTAAATAGACAGTGGAAGAATTCGGGAATTTCTGACCGATTTTTGTAAATAAATTTGGTCCTCGAATAATTAATATACAATTATGGTTAAATTTAACAATATAATTATCAAAGGGATTAAAGTGACTTGTTTCAGGCTTTTCATTTTTGCAGTTACTTAAAATATGCAGCTGCTTTTGGCAGGTTAATATTCGTCTTCGGTTCTTCGGGTTGATCGTGTAAAAACTAGGTGTGTATCAATTTTTCCGAATGTAATTATACTAATAGACGCGTGTTTTCGGCACATTAGTGTTATTAAAAACGAGTAGGGATAAAGATACAGTTCTGGCTCCAATTAAACCGATTTCTTAATTATTTCGTGCATAGCTTTTCAACCTAGTTCGAGCGAAATACTAGCGTCATAGCCTAATCAGATTAAGACGGGAGATACGATTATTCCAGTATAACATAATTTTGCATAATTCAATTCGAATCCTATTCAAATTGCATTAAGGTTAATTTACGGAATTCTATTCCGTAATTCCATTCAAGGTTTTTCAAATATCCCTCCTTTTATATTTCTTTGTATACATTTTTAATTTTCCCTACTTCTGCATATGCTTGAATCACAAAATAAGAAGTACAATTAGCTCATTTGAAGTGAAATGACATAATTTAATGGAATAGGCACTGAAATAGAAATATACAATAGGATATATAACATGAAAATATTAAAAATATATATATTATGCTATACTTTTTATGAACCCTTTGCACTCGACGACATTTGGCTAGAGAAGAGTAGAAATTCGAAGATTCTCTACTAAAAAACTAACAATACTTTTTTGTGCAGTAAATACAGAATTGTATAATAATAGAATTGTAGAATTATTTGATTTTGATACCTCGCACATTGTTACATTGCATTAAATTTGATATATTAATTAATATCGATCTTCCAAATTTTATGAAATGGTGACTGAAGATCACCTGAAGATCGAATGCAAAGGGGTAATTTATATTTAGGATAAAATATTACATTATACTATGTCGCATGGTATTCGTTAAAGCAGTCTAAACACATTTGAGGTGATTTTGGACATTTGGAATAATAAGTCTCAGATTTTTTTACATTTTTTGTAATTGTCTGTCAATATGTTTACGAGTGGTAAAACTTTTCCAAGTCTGCTACTTTGTTCTATCGTTTCTTTATTTGCAAAATGCAAGTTTGCTAATAGTAATACAAAACGATTACTGGACATCCTGTTGGGCGGAAATGGAAAATTGTAAATAGAGTCCGTTGAGCCACATCTAACGAGCAGTGTCTATATTAGATCCATCCAAATCATCAGTCCGATAACGTTCAGTCTGGCGATCCATCATTCGGATTTTGGTCCGAACGTGTTAAGATTAAATTTTTCCGAGAACATAATTTCGTATAATTCTTTTCCAAATATCCCTCCTTTTTTATCTTTTTACGTACAATTGCAATTCCCGTTATTTCTTCACGCATACTTCATTTTTATTGCACTTTTTAATCAGGAGATAACAAAAAAAGGATTAGTGTGTTCGAAAAACGGATGTACCTCGTTGGAACAATAAAACTTACAACCGTAGCTTCCAATGGGTCCGTTAATCTAGTAAAAAGAGCAAGGTCGCTGAAAAATACATCGCATTCGTTGTACCATTTTCTTCTTCCCGCTACATTCCGTGCCTCGAACGAAAGAGAAATTACGCTACGTACTCGGCATGTATGTCTACCAGCGTCGAATCATTAATATTCCCATGGAGTAAGCGAACAGAACGGTAACAGTCGACAAAGTATCCGCGTTTCTGACCTGTTCTCCACTAATTGGGACGAGGAACGCGCGGCTTCTTTCGACTTCTCTCGCAAGTCTCGACGCTGGAACGTATGTCTGAAATTTGTCACGCGGTTTCTGTCGAACGGGCGTTCCTCCTTCGAGGCCTCGTACGTGTAATTAGCGTATTGTCCCGCATGAAAAACGAGAGAACGACTTTGCGATGATTTTTCAACGTTTGCCTGAAAGGCGTGGCCGCAGCCATTTTGTTTCTCTTTTCGGCCATGTCGCGACGCGTGAAAAATTCGAGGACTCTTCTCGTGTACAATTTGCAACGTGACACGCCTGTATCTCTCGCGGACAAAAGCTTTTCACCGTTTAAATTTCAATCTGTAATTAGTGGTCCCTTTGTCCAGGCCCTCCAGGGCTCCGTTTCTAGCTGAAATATCGCGAAAATTTTCGAGCTGTTCCTCTTGTTATCTTCTTGGATTATTGATTCATGCAACGATCGAGAGACTCTGTTTGTCTTCCTCGGGCTCAAAAGTTGCGAGATTTTATATATTTGTGTATCTAGCCGCAACGTTTGCGAAAAGGCGAATGTATAGTGGACATACATGTCGAATTTCGTCTGCTTTTATCGCATTGTTGGGGTCTAACAAAGAGAATCAGATTCTCTCCCGTTTCTCATTTCGAGAGACGTTCCTAATAACATCAAAGCCATCTAATGACACGTTTATTTTCTTCATTTATTTCGCAGAGATATTACGAAAATATAAAACAGAAGGTATAAAATCGCGTTTCAGAGGCAATGAAAAAATTAGAATAGAAGGAATCAAGATCTCTGTATCTCCTTTGCCGACTGTGACTCGACGTTAACTTCATTCAGGGGCACTCATACAAATTTCGAGATACACTTGACATTTTTATGCATAAAAATACCTATAAAAATATTATTAACATAATTAGTATGCAAAGGTTATTTAAATTTCTTTCTATCAATCTACTCCCGTTTATTTCAAGTACATTTCAAATAAAATACCTAAAATCATAGAGAGTTGCTGTTAAAAAAGGTTGAGAAAGGATTAAGGTTGCATCAAAGATGAATCGATTTATTCACATTCAGTGGAGACACGTCTGTCGTGAAAACGTGTTATTAAATTCACTATAAATACACCATTTCGGTATTATATCGATACGAACTAGAACACGAGAGATATCGAACGCTGTAACGTGATCGGTCGTCGAAACATATCGAGAGATTCGAAATTACCGATTTATTCGACCAGCTGCAAGGCAGTTTCAGATAAATAATTATTTCCCCTACAAAGCACCGACGACACCAATTTCGTTCCTTTCGTATTCCAGATAGTTCGCGTCGTTGAGTCATCGCGATACGTAACCGTGAATTCCGTAAGTCAGTATGAATCGTATTGCAAAACCCAAAACAAAAAAAAAAAAAAAAAAAA
>NW_016908175.1:518190-618980 GCF_001483705.2 Eufriesea mexicana | reverse complement strand
GGAAATTCGGTAAGTCAATATAAATCGTATTTAAAAACCAAAAAAAAAAAAAAAAAAAAAAGAAAGAAAAAATAAGAAAATGCAAATTTCTACTCTATTCAGTATTTATCGTCAATCAGGGATGGGTTGATTTGAAATTAAAATTGCGATCGTTTGATAGCCGTGCGTTCAATGGATTTCACTGTGTCGTGTATAATCGTAGAGAAATGCTGTGCTCGACGGCCATGTTGCGGCACTTACGTAAATTACTTTGATACGCCAGGTTGCATAATTTTCGGGGAGAAGGGAATTCGAAACGATTAAACGAGGTCTTTGAGAGAATTTTAATCGCTGTACCGACAGAAAGGTTGTGATCGGTCGCGAGACGAAAACGTTCGTGCTTCGGGTCTTGGAGAATTCGAAAATGCTCGGGGTGCCATGGGCGAGAGAATGGGGTTGGAGGGGATCAGTTGCGAGGCAGCCGCGAATTTAATTAGTTTCGCGAAAGAGGTTGTTTTACAGACTAAAATAAAGGAAGTCGAGAAAATTGGAATACCACGTGTTTAAGTTTCGAATACGCAGGGGCGATATTGATCTTCCGCGACGCGAAATAAGCTTGGGTTTTAATTGGTTGTTGTTACGTTGCATGTAAAGGGTGTGTTCATTTTCGGGCGAACGTCAGTTGTCGGTGGAAATAAACGAAGGGGGCGCGAAATTCGTGTACGTTCGGAATGATCGAGGAGGAAATTATATTTATTTTCGCCGTTTTTCGAAGTAATAAATATAACGGGGTAGAAATGAAGATAGATGAGCGAATAATGCGAGCTTGGGATAAATACCACGGGGGAGTATCGTGCGATAAAATTAAGCACCGATGGTACAAAATCTGTTCGTCTCGATTACCGATTTTATGATTTGTCTTGGTGTTTCATCTTAAAACTAAACCTACTATAACCTAAATAATCGTTTTTAAAACTATCATTTAAATTCCCCATTGAACTTTATCGTCTTGACCACTCGTTTTCGCAATTTTTCTTTCGATACACGTGTAATCGATCTTCCAGTGTTTCGAATTATTTCATTTCTTCAAGATTCTATTGCTTTCTCATTCATGGATCATTGACCGTGTTAACCCTCTTACCAGTATGGTGTTGGTAACGATAATGACGTTGAAGAGAATTGAAGCCGTCGTCTTATGTTAAAATAGTTGGGTATAAAGAACAAGGAAATTCGATTACAACTGAACAGTATTATAATTAACACTTTAATGGCCGCACGTTTACGCAGTCTAACGTTTCCAGGGGCCGGCAATATTTTTGAAGAATTAATTTAAAAAAACTCTATTTAAAATTCACGAAATAATACATGTGCGAACATACACATAAAACAAAAAACAATAACAATTTAACAACAAATTTAATATTTGTCCTTTGTGTGATAATTATTAATTATTAATCGGTGGTAGCATCACACACATGTTGTGTGAGCGGACAATAATAATTGTTCTAGCTATCACACACATGTTGTGCGAACGGCCATTAAAGTGTTAATGCGTGTTTAAAGTCATCTATTTTGGAAAAAAAAAAAAAAAAAAAAAGATAAAGAAAAAAATAAGTAGAAAGATATGGAAAGATAAAGGCATCGGTACCAAAATTATTTCCAGATCTCAAATAAAAATAAATTTCTAACGATCGTGTGTACACAAATTTCTCTCTATACAAGGAACATATCTCGTGGATGCAAAATAAAATTCGCAACATGATCTTCCAAAACTATGCTTTCTTCGTCTCGCATAACCGAGAGAACTGTTCAGAATTTACGCAGATGAACCTTCACCGAAAAATTGGTCCCCGAAAAGAATTGAAATAGCGAAAAAATAGCAGCAAGCGTTGAAATAGTAACACGAAAGTGAAAAGCGTTATCGCGTGGAACGCGCATTACATTTAATCAGCTATTTGAAGTAATTGATTACGTAAAGCGGACGCAAAAAGATCTAAACCTTGACTTCTTTAACCGCCACCTTAACGAGAAGTTATTATTCATTTTATATTTTATCTTCCGTCTTATCTTGGCTGCTGCAACAAGAAAAATCGCGCTCGCCAATTACTCGAACCGTGCAGATTTATAATTCCAATCCATTTCCAAAAGCAGAAAAAAAGCAGGAAAAAAGGAAACAACGCGAAGGAAACGCTTCCACGCGCAATTCCATATTTTAATCCTCTTAAATTCGCGAATCTTTCCAATTTAAATTTAATTTTTTTACACCTTTTAAATTTAAGAGTACCGCATACTCGCATTTTTGCCGCATTCCCGAGAATTTCTTTCACCGTGATGCCATTTGATTCCTTTATAATTAACAAAGGCAGCAGACTTTTGGTCTAGAGCCACTCAACAGGCCGAGAAATAACGGGTTAGCTCGCGACGCTGACGCAAAGGTCGCGGTTTATGGTAAGCGGTAATTAAGGATACGACGAATTACTGGTCGAAGGTAAACGGTAATATTAATGGCCGCGTGTGAGCTTTTACTCGTCTCGTACGTAATCGCACGGCACGTACGCACGCACACGCGTCTGCGCGTAGTCTTTAGGTTGAGGCTTAAACAATCGTTACGATTCTCGGGTGCACTTTCGAGAACCACTCACTACTGACTTGGCTCGAATTTTGTACAGAGCCTCTGCACGAGTAACATGTACGAGAATACCTGCAAGTGTATCCCTACTCTTTCGCGTGTCATCGAAAAATCTTGCTTTGCCGATCGCGGTTGCACGTAGCCGCGACATCGTCGCGTTAATTTCACCGATGAACACCACGGCCGTCGTTCCGAACGAGAAGCACGTGGTGAATTCGCAATTTCCGTGGAAGAAAATGCGCAGAATGTAGACTTTCCGGTAAACCGCTTTTTCGTGCCTGGTGGCTGGCAACAGCTGAGCAAATATCATTATCTTTATCGTTATTTTCTTGCCCCTGAACTCAACTACCGCTCTTTCACTGCCGGCCTTTCTGCATTAACAAAAATACGTTAAAAATAGAAATACCGAAGGAAAGAAGCGGAAACACGTGTCCCTTCGTCCTTCGCTTTCTCTCGCCACGACTATTCGTGAAACGAGGAACAATCGCGGTATTTTTTCGTCTTTTCCTTTCCTTCCTTTCGTCGGCCGCAGTTGAAAGGAAGTTGCTTTTGTGTACGGAAAAGAAGGGGAAAAAGGAGAATTTTTGTCGTGGCTTTTGGGTGAAGATATTTTTCATCGTTATTCGAGAGGGGGAGGGAATTTCTCGATCGGAGGTTATTTAATTTTTGAATTGAAATTCGTTTGGAATTTTTCTCCTTTTTGGAAATAACTTCGCATTGTCGTGGAGGATATTTATTTCGAAGTTGTTGGCGAATTCGAGTATTTGAAATGTGGGTCGTACTTTGTGGTGGGTATACAATACACTTGAACCTCGAGGGAGGAGTAAAAATATCCGATTTAATGAGATTTCGATTTATCGAGATTTTTGAGCGAAAGAGGTTTAAAAATTGAAAATTTCATACATAGATGCTTTGCTGTGCATCGAACATGAAAGAAGATATGGAATATATAAGGTATCGAAATGTAAATAATTTTATTTCGATTTATGGAAATTCGACTGTATTTTATTTTTTCGTGTTAACCTCCATCGGGTTATTAGCCTTCAAACTGCCCTAATTAAATTGACAACTACGTAGCATATATACAGGGCGGGTCACCACATATTACTGACCTTCACATATCCTTTATACGTCCATTTACAAAAAAGTAGTACCATCAGAATATGCCTCTCTCAAAATCATTTATTTTCATCCGAAACATTTTTCGCTATGCATAATAATAATGACGTATATCTAGATGGCAATATGTGGTGACCCACCCTGTATTTAAACCTATTGTTTTTATAAATTTATGAAACATAAATAGAATCATCGAAGAAAAGCATTTTGGTTAACGCATTTCATTCATCTTTAATGAAAGCAAATAATGAAATCGGAGCACAGTTAAATATCAAACTTCATTTATTTAGCTCATCAAATAGTTTGCAGAATAGTGCTTCGATTAGAATTAAACGGTAACTTTCATCCCACGTATGTACAGCCAAGTGTTCTACCTACGTTCTCGATATTACCGCAATATTGCACGATTACCAGTTATAAATTATACTTCGGCTGCTTCATCAGCTAAGCAACCTGTATCGATCAATTACGAATGTAAAATATTCCACTCGAAACGCGTCATCGCGTTCGCAATACACTCTGTTCGCGATATTTCAACGCGTTTCGAACGTTCTCAAGATTCCCGGAACGTGTGTCCTCTGCCGGTTGTTAATCATCGTTTGCATTCCGGGGAAATACTCGTTCACGCCGTTTTTCATTTCGCAGTATGGAAGCTGGCCAGGAGAAACAAAGGAAGCGACGGGTTAATTCGTATTTACCGTCACGTGCCCACTGTGCACCTTTATTATACACGCGTCCTATCCTTGGCGCTAATATCTAGACTCTTCAACTGATTCTATCTTAATTACTTCGTTTCATTTCATTTATTTCGCTTCGTTTTGCTCACGACCCACTGCAATTCGGCCTACGATCCGTTTCTCTCGTCCAACGCCTTATCGCAGCTAACGCCCCAACTGCGAGTCTGCAATTCCCTCTTAATCACCGGAAATACGATATCAAACGCGAGGTCCACGGTGTTCCTTTTTATTCTACCGATTTATTTGTCTTCCCCCCCGTGTCTCTGCTGTGTCGGAATGATTGGCTCGTTTCGCTTCCCTGAACTGGGGCCCTTCATCGAGCTAGACCCCTCGCGATCTTCGTGCTTTCTAGGGTGCAGAGACGTTGCTCGATCTTCCCGTCCCGTGTCCACACTCGATTTGTACTTCGTTTGTCTGCTTTTTTGTTACATTATACCGACCACGTGATTTATGAATGCAATGAGTGTAACGCCGGTTTTATTCACCGGCATACTGTTTTTCACCGTCGGCTAAGCCGACAGCTTACGTATGCTCGAGCGGCACGAAGAAAGTAGAGCAGCACCTGTGAAATATCGTTGTCGCTCTGCCCTTTTGATTTTGGGACTTTGAGCGTTTCTTCGTCAGAGTTGTGACGTTAATCTTGGTTTAAATCATCGTTTCGATGAAGCCTCGAGACAAGATCTACGCGGTAAGCACCTGGTATAAACAATGTCAACGAGAAGATTACATTGCCGTCAAAGTGTTAACTATGAAATCGTTTGTAGCTGCCAGAATCTATATCTGCAGTCCCCAATTTATAAATTGCTATTTTATGTGAAACAATGTTCTGTAGCAGTGTCATTCTCATTCTCGCCAATAAATGGATTCCTACTTGAAGGAGGTCGAGGATTTTGTCGCAAATCTTCGGTAGAAGTCCTATATATACAATTTCCATACCTCTCAATAGGGCCTGCTAGGTAGTCTTTACTGATGAGTCCACTAGTAGGCCCAGAACGAAACGCATCCCTTCCATTTCTTTTGGACCCCCCTCAGTTCTAAGAAATGAATAAAATTTCGCATAAATATTTCTGTTATACATCAAATCTATGAAGGAGCAACGAAGTACCTAAATAGATACGTAACAAAGCGTTGGAAGACAAAAAGTAGCTGACAGAAATGAATTATTGTTCCCAAAACATAAATAGTCCTCGTGACGACTGTCCAGTGAGTTTGTGGGGGTCGTCCCTCATGGGGTTGGGATGATGACTAGTGTTATGGTTCTTGCGGTGCTGCTGGCTGGCATCCCCTTGGTCGTGGTACGTGATAGGGTAGCAGGTTAGAAGGTCGCAAGGAAGGGATTTTCGTTTCGTCCTGGGCCTGCTAGTAGCCTCGTCAGTAAGACTTTTTAACAGGCCAGTTCCAGTTTAGCATACGCTTAATGCGTCAGAAACTAGATACAATAATATACATACAAAGAAAAAAGCTAAAACGTACAAAAGGATTACAAATGAAAACTTAATGAGATTGATGGCTCCAGCGTGAGGTACTCGCGATCTAAAACCAAACTTAATCTATCGCGCTTATCGCTATAGGATAATATAAACCTAAGAACCATCTTATATTAGAATGCGTGTTTGCCTATCTATAGAAAGGTACGAAAACTACGCAGCTTTCGGTTTTAAGCGGGTAAGGTGCAGGGGGTGGACTAGGGTTTCTAGCCTTAGACAGGAGATATTTAGGTGGCATAGCAACTTGTATTTAGGGGAGGTCGAGGGTTTACTGAGGACTTGCAAGTGTAAGGAAACAATCAAGAGTAAAAAGCATTGACAGAGGAAGGACTGCACGTGTGTCCCGAGTCAGTTCGTTGACGACTCTCGACCTAGAAAGAGATTGACGTGTGAAGAATAAAATTTTTGAGACAAGAGACCTTTTATTAATCTTATCCCGAATCCCTTCGGTCCCTCGAACCACACCTTCTACACAAGAATGTCCTCGAACCTTCTTCAAATAGGAATCCATCTATTGGCAAGAGTGTGAACGTTGGTCGACACAAGTTAACAGTTACCCATCGCTTGTATTCTCTTCTCCAACTAACATGTAAAACATTCAGGAAACATCTCTACATAGAGTCGTCTCAGGCATAGTCAATTCCACGTCCATATCGAGCGATCTTGTCGAGAATAGTCCACGGTTGCTAGAAGACCAGTCTCCTGGTCGTGAACCATCTTTGTAGATGATAAATTTCCGCGATGACTTCGTTAGCTGAGGAATTGTCGGCGTAATTCGTGGAACAGGCTGTCTGAAAGCATCTCCCAGAACGTGGAAGAGTAACGGCTTCGTCGACGTTCCGGATTCCAGCGATATCAATCGAACGTCGAACACATGTGTCTGTCGAATAGACCATGCGTCCGATTGGCACGCGGCCATTCAGCGGGCTCACGGTATTTTCCAAGTGGGTTTACACCTAAGTTTAGTTTATCTTCTGTCGAAGTAGCTTCGTTTCATCTTGTTTTATTAAGTACGCCAGGTATGGAAATTAAATTCGCATCCCGCCGCGAGGAAGCTTCGATCGTGCTGTGCCTTAAAGCGTGACGAATCGTCCTTTCGAGTCTCTTTAGTGGATTGCTCCTGGGGATTGCGATTTTTGTATTTTCGATTTCCTCCCATCTCGCGTTAAAAATTATATCCCGCTCGTTTTATTATTCTGCAAGCTCTTTGGGGCATGCGATGGTAATATATGAGGGATATAATATTCTGGGAGTGGCATATAATAATATTGTATATTATGTAGTGTTATGTATTTGAAAATTTGCGTATAATTAGTATGTTAATTAACTCTGTGATTGTGTTTATTATAAATACAATTACAGAGTATTTATGCTATCCTTTTTAACATTGGGGCTGTTAAATGGACTTCAAAATTTTTGCTCTCCAATTATTGCAAATGTGGAATTAGTATTATCTATTATTAAAATACGTATGTAATTATATGTATCTACAATCTTCGTTATTA
Source organism: Eufriesea mexicana (assembly GCF_001483705.2). NCBI lineage: Eukaryota > Metazoa > Arthropoda > Insecta > Hymenoptera > Apidae > Eufriesea > Eufriesea mexicana. The sequence continues at coordinate 611,524 of NW_016908175.1, read as the reverse complement.
TTAATATACATACATTATATTAGAGGTATACATTATAGCAGATCAGTAAATCTAGTATTAAGTATTATAATTAATACGGCAATCTCCCTTTTTCATCGACTACATGGCCCGATATGGTGAATAGTCTTTCAGTAAAACATGTTGATAGTGACATAATATTTTGCCCCCATTCATGGAAACCACGTTCTTTATCAACCGAGTTTCAAAAATTTGGAATCACGCCGGAGGAAAGTCCGATGTTTTCATCTCTCAAGATTCGAAACTCGTTCGAGTTTCTCAAATTTTTGTCAAGACAGCCACCCGTATCGTTCACGCTTTTCAAACCCTTGACCGGAAGTTTGACAACTGCCGTTGTGGAAAACGGGATAAAAATGGCCCCCACTTATTCCAGAATATACGATAAAACGCGCAATGCTGTGGAAGCGATAAAAACAGTTGTCGAAAATATTTTCGCGTTAAATATTTCTATGAGAATCAATACTGCCGAAACGCGCGTCGTGATCCAGGGGCGGATTCATTCGCGTGCTGGCGATTGTCACCGGGCACACGCGACCAGCGGACGCGTTTAATAAATATCTTTGTTGCGACGCATAATATCGACCTCGTTGCACGAATTGCTCTGCTGGCCGCTTTCTCGTGTAACATTTTTTGCCCCACAAACACGCTTTAGAAAATCGCGAGCCATTTTAACCGAATTTATTCGGGAAAAGGGTGCTTCCGCGAGAGATTTCAGAGCCACGATACGATTTTCAACGCGCTTTAACTTGATTTTTATTTTTTCCACTTCCCCCTCTTCCTCGATATTCACCCTCTCTCTTCGTCTCTCTTTTTGACTTTCTCCTTTTCTTTTTTTTTTTTTTTTCTTTTTATCGAATATAGGAAGCCCGGTCATTGAGGCAAAGTTAAAAGAGTTCGTCTCGTTATTTTCGATGGGTCGGAGAGAGAAAATGATCGCTTTTAACAAGCATGTCAAAGCGGCCTCTGTAAATAGCCAAGAAACGTTCAAGTGTTCGAGTTTCAAAGGGCGCTTTCGGACGCGTTTAATCTTCGAAAATCGTTGCGTGTTCGATTATTTCGCTCGATCGAGCCGTTTTGTAAAATTAAACCGTACCACGCGGCTCGGGGCCGTGGAATTCTCAGTTTTTTCAAAGAACCCCTTCGCGCCCTATTTCGACACACTCAGTGCGCTCGTAATGGCGCGATGACGCACAAAGGGCGTTGTCGTAATTGGCTTAACGCGATTTCATCACCTGAATATGGAGAGAAATGATTCGTTTTATCCGCGGCGTCATCCAAATGTACAAATACATAGGCAAGCAGAGAGGATTTTTTTGGAAAACATTTTACTTTCCATTTTTTTTTTTTTTTTTTTTTCGTACAATTTTATTCGGACATAATTCTGGAATATTTACTTATTTATTTATCGAAGTGTAGACAGACAATGAGGCATTAGAAGAAATAAAATTAATTATACTATAATAACATAGAGTACAGATTATAAACAATGTGTACACGGTATAAGTGTACAAAGAGAGTAAGAACAAATGGCGGGAGTAATAAGACAGCAGACACCGAGATAGCGTAAAAATTAATAATTAAAATGAAGCAAAAGAAAATATGTTAATAGGACCTTTTTAACATCTTATTGTTAGATTTTTTTGAACAACGTTTCAGAAATATTCTGTCGCGAAATTTCTCAGAGGAAATTTCTCGACACTACCGCAATAGAAAACTAATTACGGTTCCAGCATTGCTACAATCTTGTTATCACGGGGTACTTAAAAGTAATTTTCGAAATTCTGTTCCTTTCTGCTTATTTTGCGTTTACGTATGCACCCTTGTTAATCCTGCTTTAGCATCCAGCTTGTTAGAATCGCGCAATGCATTGAAAACGGAGAATTAAACATGCGGAAATCCGAGGGATAATGTGGCTGTTTCGAGTTTATTAAAAATGTACGGAACGAGCTAAAACCGCACGAAAAGATCGTATTTTCAATCCCTCGTTCTCGATAATCGTATAGAAATTTCAGCGTTGAAATTAAAACGGTCCTGTGAATTTTGGTTGCATAAAGTTGTAATTAAATCAAAAGAAAAGGGAGAGAGAGGGCAGAGAAAATGAAAACTAAATTCGCAGTCATATTTAGGTATACTTACTTCAATTAAAGTTTCATCTTCCGCATACTCTTCCAAAACGTGGCAGGCTTATTTAATATTTAACACGGCGAATGAAAATTTAATAAACTAACGAGACCATACCTTTTATCAATCGCTATTCATCGATTGCTGAAAGTCTGCTTGACGTTAGGGTTTTTTTTTTCCTAATTATTTCGAGAGTATTCGAGAGTTTGTTAATTATGGTATAATACTTAGACCAAGGCGATAACTTGCCGTATTATTATAACTTCAAAGCTCGTGACCCTCATAATGCAAGTTGTAACTCGAAAATAATTCACGTCGAAGGAGTAATTTGTTAAGCTATATTTGACATTCTCTTCTGCGAAAGGACGCGATAAACTTTTCGAATGTTGCTATAGAACTTGAAACTTTTGCATTTTTCACTTATCGAACTGTTCGTAAACACGTACCGTCTCTCGTCGTCCTTTATTAAACTATTCTTCCATGTCCATTCCCTTCTACGTGAAATTGCGGCTGAATAAAGTATAAACGAGAACAGAATTATTCGAAGTTGACTGAAAAAAGTTAAAAAAGTATTTCCATTATTTCCAATTTCGAATCGGTCGGAAGTTTGAAAATGTGTAACGCGTGTGTAATTAAACAAATTTGATAAATATTCATTGTTAACCGAAAGCACACAGGAATATCAAAAATATATTTATATTCCAGACATCAAAAAATTTTTTTTAAATAATAGTAGTTTTTAAAAATAATTTCTTCTCTTTCGACTTCTTCCGAAGATAAATATTAAAACACAATCGATTTGTACGATAGTTATAAGATAAGAAAGATTTTGAGTAGATTTACGAAGAAAAAATCAACGTTAATATTATTCGTGCTTTAAGTATTGCCCATTTAAATTTTTCTCTTCCGTCAAGTGTTGTGGGCCAGGTGTTTCCGAGTTGTTAAATTCAGAGAAAACGAGGTCGCGCGATATTTAGGTTAATAATGTAAAATGGGACGAGATTTCCGAGTGGATAGAGTAACGCGATCTTGGCCGGTTCCTTTCGTGCCGAATTCAACTAAACCTGTAAATTGGCTGCTTTCCATATAATCGAACAATATTAATCACATTTGCGCCTTTTATTTTATATTTTACGTACAATCCCGATGTCACGTTATCTTTTATCGAGTTCTGTACCTCCGCCTCAAATCCTTCGAGATCCGCCAGTTTTATATGCTCTGTATGTCACGTACGTGTTTAAAAGTAATTTTGTCCTTAAAAAGGATACGTAACTAGCACTCGGTTACTTTATTTGACTTGCAAATTTGAACACTGATGAAATGTATGAAATATTTTTCGACGTTCCGAAGCGAAATTTTTCAAATATTTATCTTTTGTAAATTGGACTGGTATTATTCTGAATAATACCGAAATATTATTCGAAGCTCGCGAATTATAGATCGAAAATCGAAGAATAAATTACCGACTTCGATATTTAGATTACAGACAGACCGAAATTTCAAAAATGTATCGTATATCTTTTCTAATACAGGAAGCTTTATTTTCCAATTTGATTTCAAGAAAATGAAAACAATAAAACAAAACATATCTCACAAACAAAGCATTTTGGGAAAAAATATGCAATAAAATGTTTTCTTGATTTCACGGAAGTTTTTTCCATGAAAATACTGTTCTATTTAATTTTTGATTAATTTTAAGTTAAGATAACCCGAACCGAAGAAATATTTTATTTCAAGAAATATCTTCTTTAAACGAAATTCGCCCAGGAACGTTCCGTACAAAATTCATTTTTTCCGTAAAGAAGAAATCTGCAAATGAAAATACAGCTTTTTATATGATTTCTGTAAAACCGAAATTGCACTTCAGGTAACTTCGAAGATGCTGGACGAGTAAGAAGCAAACAAAAGACTCGTATTTCTCCGCAGAAATCGTGAAACTTCTTCGCTCAACTTTTTCCCGGAAATGTGTTGTTTCCGAGATATTTGCGAAGTTTTCGAATGTACACCCTGTACACGCCTACCGCGCAAATACCCGAAGTTACGTGGCATGATCTTGCACCGTTAGCAGTGGGCACAAAAATTTATCTTAGCTCTAGGATCTCGATCGCCTTCCGAAATCACCTCCTTCGAAGCAATCGCTTCGCGATCTAGGATCTAGCTGTCAAATCGCGCTTAAACCTCGCACATAAATCTGTTCAGCCTTCAAACCGCGAAGTAAAGAAGTCGCCTATCCCTCTTCATCGTTCTCCCAATTGGTAATTTCCAATTTAACAGCCGTTCGTGCCAATGCTTGCTGCAGGTACTCAAAACTGTCCAGGGTACCCGTAACGTGGAAGTAAGAATTTTAGAAAGCCGAATTTCCCCCCTCCATCGTCGGTTATTTTCGCGAAAAGGCATTTCGCAAAGTGCTCTCAATACTGGTGCACGTCCGCGAGAGAAGGGATGTCTCGCACGGTTAGCCGTGAATAAATTTACGGGTGCTTTCCTGGATGACTCACGCGACGCGCGAAGAATATACAAGTTTTCTCTCCTGGTGGCGGTCCGCCAGCTCGATTATTCAGACGTTGCATTACACCGTGGATATTGCACCGTCGGCACGCCTCGTTGTCCCACGACGCGTCGAGACGCTCGTCCGGACAACGAGATCCGGTGGCGGGATCTGGTCGAGGTCGGCGACGAATCCAGGGCAGACGAGACGACCATGATTCCGTGCTGGTGGTGGACAATGCGATGAAAAATTGTAATAGAAATTTTTTACCATCCTTTTATTTATTTTTATTTTTATTTTTACTTTCCACGTGTCAGTTAGTGGTTAGCGGTGATACTTTGTTCCTGGTAGTAGGAGAATCAGAGGTGAAACTGGGACCCTAAGGGTGAAGTCTCGTAACAGGTGTCATTATTAGCGTGGAAAAAGATTTCGCGTAGGGTTCATTAACACTAGGTTTACGGACGCTATCTGTATACCTATTTCTAAGGACACCTTAGATATAGAAAGTTATGACTATACCAAGTACTTCGACACTTAAATTTAGGATTTTTTAAGAAGTGGTGTTAATCGATTTGTGCAGTGAACGGTTCAATTAACTTTAGGTTTACGGATTCTTACCAAGTACTTCGGCACTTAAATTTAGGATTTTTTAAGAAGTGGTGTTAATCGATTTGTGCAGTGAACGGTTCAATTAACTCTAGGTTTACGGATTCTATCTGTATACCTAAGGACACCTGTCAAATTGACAGGTAAAGGAAACCACGTGCCTTTTTTTTTAACGATTAGTTTAATTTAAAAACAATTATATATTATATTAACAGTCTTAATATAAGTTAACTAAATTTGTTACCATCGTATAATTGGAGCAACCCTTTCGTCAAATTAACGGGTTCCGTAAATCTAGTGTTAATGTGGATAGAAATGGACATTAATATCATCTACGTTTTTTAACAGGTAACGCATTAGTATATTTAGATACAAATATTTAAATAATGAATACAACTCGCAGTAAACTTTTTTTAACAAAAAATTGATTGACACTTTCTAGAAAATTCTTCTCTCCCTTTCTCACTCTTATTAACCGTTACATACGCATGTTTCCTCTTTGACGATTCTCACATAACTGTTTTATTCTGGTACATTCTTCTAAAACATTTTTCCAAGCACCATTCATAATAGACCACACTCGTGCATATTATATTTATATCATCGCAAGTGAGTTTCACTTCACACATATAAAACCAACACTCACAATTAACACTGTATCTATCATGATCAGTCAAATAATTGGTACACGAAGAAATAAAATAAGGAAATATTCAATGAGAATATAACACGTGAAGACATTGAAAAATTTATTATACTCATATTGTAAGAAAAGTTATAAAGACAGGTGATTAAAATGACAACGTTGAGTGAGAAATTTTTAATTAAGAATTTGGAAATTATCATTTGAAGCCTAATGGATTTAGCGTTAAAGTATACTCTTTCTGTAAAATAACGTAAATAATATAAATTTATGACTGGGACAAATATAATGCATTTTTCCCGTCCATCATTCAGGAACATTCAGGAACAACGTTGAATGGGAAATTTTTAATTAAGAATTCGGAAATTACCATTTGAAGCCTGGTAGATTTAGCGTTAAAGTATATTCTTTTTGTGAAATAATATAAATAATATAAATTTACCAGTGGGACATATTTGATGCATTATAGTTTATTGTGCTTTTCATCTGATTCTTTTTTGTTATATTTTCTTTTTAACTATTCTGTTGTTCACATGGTCTGGTATTTGGCCTAAGAAAATCTTGTTACTTTAATTTGTTTATAAGAAGTATATAGATTATCGCCATCCAAGTACCCTTTTTACTGTGTGTATCGTCACTAGGTTGTTCTTGCTTGACGATGATTAATGACTGACGGTTCTTTGAGGAGATTGTGTTTGGCTTCGAAATAGTAAGTAGAGTGTGTGGTTATTTTCATATCTAGCATAGAAGTCTAGCATTTATGTAAACCCTTGGTAGGTCTATATAATTTATTACTGGATGGAGTTTCCAAATTTGAGGTACAAAGGTAGAGGTTACAAACGGAAAAACGAACTGAATTATTGCCCCATATTCCAGTTATTTGACGTATATAATAGTCAAGCGTCAAGGTGCCATCTTGTTTTACCTGTAGTACGGGGTCAGCAATATGGTATTTCCTGATGAGTAATAATACCGCTGAACCGATATTTCAAGGATCAACCTACTGTAAATTTAATTGAATTCTCATATTTGTCCCGATTTTAAAGCTTCCAACATTATTTTAATAAATCCCCTGTTTTTATTATATTTTTCTACTCCATTGATATTGGAACTTTCGAATTTGACGAATGACAAAATTAAACTGTCAGATACGTGTATCATTCGCTTGGCTCAACTTTGTTTTATCGTTAATATTTATTATTAAATATTCGAAATGTTTCACCGCTAAAATATTTATTACCTACGTAAATAAACGTCTATTTCTGCCATGTCAGTTTCCAATCAAACTTCTACAGCCACCGCGGGATTTCGTCGTTTGCGACGCGGATGAAATCGTTGCACGAAAAATTCTCCCGCCTGGTTCCCCGTTTTTTGCCCTTTCTGCTTTTTCAAACCAGTTTCCAGAGTCTCCTCTCCCCTTCGATGCCTCGTGCCCATCGAAATCTGCGATGATCGCGTACGTTGCCCGTGGATGGTACGATAAATCGCTCAGTTTTGACGGGCCTCGAAAGTTGCAGAGTTTCCTTGTCTCGAGTTTTTCACCACTTCGCTCGTTTCAACTGCTCGATGACGGTCCGTCGAATTTGTAACTCCTACGTGATTTTTGCTCCTTGTTTAATAAGGCCCAGAACTGTTTTACGCGGTTTTTGTTCGAGTATCGAGACGAAATGTTGTCCGCGATTACGGGAAATTTAACTTGCAAAGAGAACGCAGTATTAACCGAGATACCATTCTGACTCTTCGGGATTGTATAAAAGATGTTATTAAATTTCTGACAGGGTCAGATTATTGCAAGATCTAATTCCTTCGTGGATAGAACTTTGCGGATATAATGGCATTTTGAGAATGGCGATGAGAAAAAGGGAAAGAACAGACTGTAAAATACAAATGGAGAGTAATTCGATTGGCATATAAAGATGAAGGGATAAGACGATTTTATGGTATGAAAATTTGGAAAATAGGTGTCAAAATAAGTAGGAATTTTAGGAAAATAGGTAGGAATTTTTTTTCGTAAAAGCAATTTAACGAAGATAAGTATTTTTAAAATATTCGAGAGTGTGAAGGAAAATACATTTCATCCCGAAAGCAAATAAAAAGGCAGGTTTAGTATCGCGAGATTGGCAGACGCTGTATACAATTTTTAAATTGCTCTGGCTCTGTAAAAAGAGGAAAGTATAACTTGTCATTTTTTTGTGACCATTATGCGTATTGAATGTTATTACAGGAAAATGAGAATTTCAGCTTGTTCCATCGTGTTTGATGATTTAATAAAATTAATTTCGAATGAAAAATTTTACAATTTGGTCCCTTTCATTCGGTCGTATTTATTAATTCCTCGATTGGTACTGCTTTGGAACATTACATCGATCTTTCGTAATACCTCTTCTACTTGTTGCCATTTCATGGTATAACTTTGCTTTTAATATCGGGATAAACATGGAAATGAAAATATGCCACGAAAATATTTTCTGCCGTAAAAACGACCGAATTTCTAAAAAACGCCCTGTGAAAATATATTTCGGAGTAAAAATTAATTTACGTTTCGCAATTAGTCTATCGTCTGACAAAAGCAGTTTCGTCGAAGAATTATCTAGAATTAATAACTAATGGAATACGTGCATTTCGAATTACTACGTAATCCATACAGAGGAATTAGCGTTTCAAATCCGTGGCTCTATAACCGTGTAACTCAGTTCGAACTTAAATTATTACAAAGCTATTTCACGTGCAGTTTGACTGTCAAATTTTCATAACAAACTTCCGTTTGCGGTCCTTTGATTATGTCCCCGATTACAAGCATATTATCGTGGAAATAATATTACAAGGTGAATTAACAACTTTATACAATTTTCCATTTATGTATCTACGAAAATGTTGTTAAGGAAACGTAAAAGTATACTTGGCATTTTTAATTTTTACCGTGATATTCATTTTTAAATTCTATCCAAGTGATACGATATTATCTGCAAAGCTGAAGTTGGATTATGTTAACCCTTTGCACTCGAGAGGTGAGCTTCAGTCACTATTTCATAAAATTTAGAAAATCTATATTAATGAATATATCAAATTTATTGTAATGTAACAGCATGCGTGGTATCGAAATCAAATAATTCTACAATTCTACTATTATACAATTCTTTATTTACTGTTCAAAAAAGTATTGCCAGTTTTTTAGTAGAGAATCTTTGATTTTCTATCCTTCTCTAGCCAAAAAATCGTCGAGTGCAAAGGGTTAATAGTTCACGCTTACCACCCTTAAAGTAGTTTACCCTTGAGCATTGGCGTACGTATTAACGATTAGGTTCACGTACAGCTGACCCGCATGTGGCCCGAGGACTTAAAACACTCAAGGACCACACAAAAAGTTTTCATCTTCGATGACTCATCCCTAAAATCACACCCTCGACGACGTAGCCAATAATTTACGTTATTCTACCTCACAAATCATTTTAATTGATAGGAATACATCCGTGGGATTGGAAGACATTGTACACTTCGTGGTTAGTGAACCCTGAAAGGAAAGAGTCTTAAATCAATTCTAAAAGACGCTATTAGAGGTTTTAATATGATACTCTATACAATGCTATTGTCAATTTTTATACACACCCACGTTAGCGCAATAGTGTAAATAAATCAGTTAAGATTTATTTCAGGAAATCGTTAATCATTAATTTATTCGTAGACTGACAGTCCTATCTCGAGGATCAAATTTAACATTTTTCTTATTTTTAAACGAAAAAGAAGAACTGCGATAAATCATAAATATAAATATATTTCGCGTATAAATTGAATAAAATCCAATAACAGAAATACCAACACTACAGCTATGGACTGAGAGAAAGTCACTAGTGCTGGAACCCGGATTGAGAACGTTATAGACCGATTAATCTTTTGTAATATATTTCGGTACGCTTCTATTTACAATACGAGTTCTGCAACGAGGCTGTGTCGAAAAATACAATAACTGTGAATCGACGGAGTAGAATAAGAACTGCCTTACAGTTTTCGGAGGTGCATATATATTACTCTTTGGTGGAGTGAAAATGACCATTGGCCCTTAGTCAAGGTAGGAATAAGTAAGATATTTTGAACTATGACGTTGGCCTGCTTTTATCAGGTAAAGTCATTAAAACACATCTTTTCTCCAAAACAGTTGCAGTACTGTATCAGGAAGTGCAAACTTCCTTTTTTCTTCTGCTGCAAAACGCAAATCATCAACTTTTCGAGGGTTAAAATATATCCCACTATGCATGAAAAGCTGAGCAAAAGGTGGGACAGTTTTTAACCCACCTGATTCTAAAGAGTTAAATCCTGCTCCTGCATATTCTTGAAGACAGAGACCCCGATTGATTACCATGTATTACAATATACTTTCTTCTTTTTCTTGTCTCTATTTTACGTCGCTTCGACATCGAGGTCATTAGCGACGATTTAGTGTTGGGACTTCATATTTGTTGGTACATTTATATTTTTTTAAGAAAGTTTATCGTAGTTCTTATGTATTCTTCCGACGTTAGGGCTGTGTCGAGCTTAATACCGTGTTTTCGTCCGATTGATTCGGTTTCTTTACAGTCCTATAAGATGTGCTCGGTTGTTAGTAGCGTAGGTTGGTTCTGACATATGTGCAATATACTTATATCAGTAATTCTACCAACAATCTCGAGTCCAAAAACCTAAATCCACCCATCGACGTTAACCTCGATGGGATTAAAACGAGCAATCTCACTGATGACATGAAAACCAACATAGAAGGAAAGCCTTGCTAACCCTCGACAGCTGGAGAAATCCTTTTCACGCGCGACAAAACACTTCGTGGGAAGGAAAAGCGCGCGGGGGTTAATCGACGTGGAAGAAGCGCGGATTCATTCCGGGAAAGGGAAGAGAACCGGTAGTTGCAGTGGAAGAGGGCAAACTCGATCTAGCCACGCTCCCGATCGGATACCTGAACGGATGCGTTCTTCTTCGCCGCGAGGATCGATTCCTGGCCGTTTTCCGCGAAAGGAAACGCGACGATCGCAGCGGAACGGCTCGGTGCCATAAGTCGGCTGGGATTGGAATTCGCATATCGATAATTTACCGCTTGGTCTACGAGCGAAGAACAGCGAAGAACCGCGTCGCGAGCTTGCTGGACGAATTAACGAGCAGCCGTGGAAAAATGTTAACCGGACACGCAGGTGTCAAGCGGGAGATCGACGCGAGGTTAACCGGGCCCGACGTCGCAGCCTCGTGTGAGCGATATCGTTTCCGGCTCAAACTGACAGCCAGAGTTGTTTGTACCGCGATGACGGCGGAAACTTATTTCTTGCGGGAAGCGATCGTTTGCTTGACGCGGGATGGCAAGCGTGGGCCGAGGGCGAGCAGGCCATTTAATTGTGACGCTAAATCATTGCTCGAGCTCGAGGATCCCCAGCGGAGAGACGTTGGGGCGTTGCTCTTGGTTCTTGGATGCAAGTGTGGTCAGAGAGTGGGTTTTCTTTTTTTCTTTTCTTAATTTTGATGATAATTCTGGGAAAATTGAAGTTGAATATTTTAATACGTCAGTTCTTGGCCAATGAACTGGGTTCGCCGTTTTTAGCGCAATTAGGGAACCTAAGTTTTCCCTAGATAGGAATAGTCATTAAATAGTGGCTTTTTCTTTCCTTTGCCATCTTTATCTTTTTCATTTAAAATTGGAATTTAGTATTTTAATACGTCAATTCTGGGCTAACGAACTGTGTGCACTGTTTTTAGTTTAATTAGAGGATCTAAATTTTCTCTGGATAGGAATAGTCATTAAATAGTGGCTTTTTCTTTCCTTTTTCTTGTTTCTATTTTTTATTTAAACTTTTTTGGTGGGGTAGAATAATTTTAAGAAAGTTGGACTTGAATATTTTAGTATGTCAGTTTCTCGACAACTGTATTGGGATCACGCAGAAGTTTCGATTGTTTTACGTCTTTAGTGCTTTAATTACAGATTAGTTGATTATTATTTTTGAAGAACAAAATATGTCATCATTTGCAACATCGCGTAGCAGTATTCTGATTTTTCGAATCTCAAAAATATATGGAATATGGGATTTTAAGTAAAAGGAAACCAGGAAATGTAAAATAATTAAATGACGAAAAGCTGAAAGCTGACGTATCCAGTATTTTGCAATTTAATAATTTGATAGCCATACTATGCACGTCGAGCATGTTTTTACTTGTCTTTATATTTCTACAGAATAAAGGAATTACGTAAAATTTTAATGATAGTATTCATGGTACTTATTACGCAGCTGGCTAATGAGAAATATCGAATTCGCTTTACAATTAATTACTGCAAATTGTGATATACGTTTGTCATTGTGCGCGAGATTTAAAATTTTGCATTGTATTCCAAACGTTAATATTCGTTAATAATCCACTTTATAAATATTCATATTGTTCAATATTAAAATCACGTCTTTTAGATGCAAATGCATTCGATATGTTAAAACGTAAATTTTTTAATATACGAATACAACGTATTACTTAATGTTTATTTTTTAATTTTTGGCAAGACACGGAGAAACGATATCACGCTTGTACAATAATTATGCACGATTGCAAATGCCCTGTCTTACTTTAAAAAAAAACGTAATAAACATTTAATCTTCCGCTCAAAGTTTTTATTCGGCTAAGAAATGTGCATTTTTAATTACCAGCGTGTTAAAATGCTATGCGAATATTTGCTTATTCTGTTTTTCTTCCATTATACATTTTTGGAACTTTTATAATCTCGCATCGGAAAATTACGCACGTCGTTGACACTTGGAGGGCATCCAAAGTTCCCTGTAATTAGAGTCTGCTTATCTAATTGCTTTACGTAACTGCCTACGGAAAAATGATAATTAAAAACACTATTCAAACGTAACAATGGAAATTACACAATGGAACTGGCTGGAATATTTTTCTCATTCCTCGTATTAACATTCCAGTTTAATTTACAATTATTATCAATTCCTCGAATAATCCATCGCATAAATTATACATCGGCCAATTAGCCTACAGCTTTCTTTTATTTCGGTTAACACGGTTACACGACACTACCTCATCTCTAATCCAGTAGTCGCACTTCTTATCATGCAACATTACGTTCCACCTGACGTCAAAAAATGAAAACATAATAACCCAGCGGAATACGTTGCGTTGCTAAAAACACATTTCCCGTTCGAGACGTCTGAAAATGTAAGTTCAGTGTATTTTATGTAAAAGCGTTGCGCCATTCCTCCATACTTTATGGCCATCTTTATCTCCTCTAAGTCCACGAATGGTGAGTAGGAATTTATATCGCAGCCATTACAATGTTCTATTTTATTTAAGCATAAATCCAGCGAATTTAATCTCGCTCGCGTGGCGAATGCTCTTTCGACTCTACCACTGTAACCGCGTGTTATTATGTCGGTGCCGGAAGAATCGGCGAATTTATGGCTATTCAATGGTCCGGTTTGACCCTGCGGACCCTTATAACTCGCATAACCTGCCTTTTCGGTGGCGTACGATAATTTAATCTTCCCTTGAAATTACGATGTTCCCGTGGCTACGGTATTAATACTCGTTCGTGTCGCGAGCGACTTCTTTCTAACGAGCGGAACCAAACTGGCTCCTCGAGGCAGATTATCCTGGCAGTGTTGATTTCTCGATCGAAAAAACACCTTCCACTCAGACCGGTTACCGATGTTGCTGTCGTAAAGTCGCAGATTTTGATCGATACCTCGCGAAAGCTTAACTGTTAGCTGAATTTAACGACGATAAGGGCCATCGGAGACACTCGGACATATCCCGTATTCTTCCGGTTCTTCCATCAACGCGATTCGATACCCGACGAAACGTTTAATGGAACATTCGATAGTTAAGGTTTTATCGAAACGCGTGTTTTAATAGCCGATCGTAAACGTTTAATTAACGCTCGATTTTATGAGTTACAGTGGCGGTAATCGGGTTCCAGCGATCGTGTCGTAGAATTATTTTAGCATAAATTTGCTTGAACTGAAATTGCAGGAATTAGAGCGGCGAAGAATGTTGGGATGCCGTTTGTGTACAAATTCGTGTAAAATTAATCGTGCTTAAATTGCACTCGCGACCGTTGCGTCTTGCGTCTACCGATTTTGCAATGCGGAGAATTCTGCGATCGAAGAAACTCGATGTTCGTGACCCTATTCGAAATTAATCGAATTGGAATAGTTGCAAAGCAATTGGACTTTCGTTAGGAAACATTATTTTCTACGGTGAATGTAGAAGACGTGAGATATCGGTGAAATGTGTTACGGGTGAGATGCAAAAAATCTGTGCAACGAATTCGCCGAATATATTTTCGTTTGACGAATTTATTTTGGAACGAATGTCTGGCGAACCAGGATATTGGTTAAAGGTAGATGAAATGCGGAAAATTTTATAAATAACTATAACTCGATGTCCATAATCTTATTTAAAATCAAATCCAACTTAGAATTTTCGTTCAAAAGCGACATTTTCCAATTTATTTCACAACGAACATTTAGAGATACAGAATGTTACAAATGAAATACAGAAAATTTCTGACTTTATTTCAAATAAATCAAATGCAATTTCAAATTCTACTATTCAGAAAATAATCGGATTTTCATTGATGTTGATTATATACCTATTTTTACTAAAGTGAGCCAATTTGACTCATATAAGAGAATTGAAGTTTTTTGCAAAGAAAATAGTCCCAAATCAATTTGAATGAAAGATTTATTATTAAAAAATTCATTGAAAACATTTTTTACACATAAACTCTGTTTTTGAAACATATTTTCCGCAAACATTTCTATTGCATTTAGCACAAAGGCTCTTAGATCTATTTCTATTACATGATTCTTGAACTTGACAATTCTTCCGTGCGTCGATAGTATGAATTTTTGTCAATGGAATGATAGTGTTCTCGACATCTTCTCTATATTTACTTTTTAGCTCTTCAGCCAATTGGAAAATAAAATCTTTTCTCGAAATATTTACTGGAGTGGTCTCTTTATATAGAATCCAAGCATCGATAGCTGCTAAATCTAAAATGTTATAGAAAACTTTTAGAGGCCATCTGCGAGAGCCTGCTTTAACGCTATATTTTCGGGCCATTTGATCAAATATATCCACGCTATACTTGGTGCTATTATAAAATATTACCGTTTCCAGAATAAGTCTAATATTTTTTTCAATTATTATATTTTTATGTTTCGAACTTAACAGTAAAACTTTTTTATTAGGCTTGCTGTTATAAATGGTTGCAAAAGTTGTCCATGCCTGATGTAGGCTATAAATTTCACGTGTTATGCGATTAACTGTTAAATCATTTTATGAGTTAAATTGGCTCATAACCGTAAAAATATGTATACCACGTTTGATAATGCGAAATGAAGGGGTCTGCAGGGGAGAAGATTCAACATTTACATATATTTTATTAATGAAAACCAACATATGGTTTTAAAAAATAATATTTAAGTTTTATCAAATTTTAATGAATTATCTTAGTCTGTAAATCTGTTAAAAAGCGACATTTCTCGCACTGAGTTTATTCTAAAACGAAGATGTAGAGCGTAACATCGATCGAGAATAGAAACGTAGGAAGTATCTCGATTTAGAGAACGCAACGTTGTCTCGGTGGTCCGAGCGTTCATTGCGTTTTGATAAAATTATGAGGGTATATAAATTTTTGACGAGCCCGTAGCGAGGCTGCTAGCCGGTCGCATTAATTTCCTACGGCTGCGCTGAAATTTAGTTACGCGCGGATCGTGGCAAACCGCGAAATTGGATCCGAAGGAAAGGCTGAAAAATTTTTTCCGTCAAAATGGCCCGTCGTAACGCCGCGGCTAATAAACGGCCTGAACTTCCGTAATATCAAACGCTGGGAAATATTTCTCGTCTTGATCTCTCTCATTTGATCTAATCGAAACGAAACGCCTGCCGAACAAACTCGCCGCGTTAAATCGCATTCTCCGTGACATTATCGCGATGCAGTCCGAGTTCGAATCGCGATTCTTGCGTGAAACACGGGGACAATTGGTAAATGAGAGAAAGAGAGAGAGAGAGAAAGGGAAACAGAATGGAACGAGGACTTGGAATGGGACAAAAACTTATTCGGTTCATTAACGTGTGCTCGTCGCAGAGATAATTGCGAGATATAAATTCGAGGCGGAACTTCGATTATTTTATTGGTCCGACGTAATTACAGCGAAATGATATTACTGAAATTGAATCGGAATATTCCCGTGGAAATTATTTCAGTGATTCAAATGCATTCGGATGTTCGAGAACCACCGATGAGATCCATCCAGTTCTCTACGAATTTCCAATTTCACTTTGGGAGTACACCTGGGTCTATTTATACGGTGGGTGCGTAAAAGTCAAAAGAAAATCGTGCGAAGTGTCCAGTAGCAGCTGAAACGATTCTTTTTGTTCAATTTTTAATGCTGCATGACCCGCGAGAGTCATCAGTATTGACGATGATTACATATGTACTTAAGCTTAATGTACCTCGCGAAATTACATTAGTACATAATTTTTCATCGTGGTTTTCAAGAAAGTATGACACTCGTAAACTGAAACGAACAGCAGACAAAGTAATTTAAAATGCATAACTCTAGTCGATAATAATATTTTTGTGTGTTTGCCAACTTTCTGGGTTTGAAAGTAAAAAGAAGTAAAACGTGTCGAGAAAATTGTATAGGCATGAATAAAACATGTTGAAAAATAGCGTAAAATCGAGTAAAACGCCTTAGAAAAAAAAACATGTAAAAGTGAGTAAAACGTGTAAAAAGAAAAATATTGTGAAAATTAATAAAGCTCGTAAGAATAGCGTAAAACTGAGTCAAACGTGTTAATACAAATATGCATAGAAATTAATCATACTTATTAAAAAAAAAAGAAAAAAAAAGAAGAATAATCGAATAAAAAGTATATTATTATTTATAAAAAATATAAATTTACAAAAAATAAAATGTTTATAAAAAATAAAAATGAAAAGAATTCCTGGTATACGTTGACATGCAATTAGATATATTGCGACTCTGCTTCTTGATCGATTCAAATCGATGTCGTATTATGTATTATAGCCATGAGTCATCGTTGCAAAATTGGCTCATCCATTCATGGATAAGCATAATTGCCAAATATAAATTCGGCGGTCGGAACGATCGGCTGTTTTAAATTCATCGCTTCCATTCACCTGAGTCACGCATAGTCTCAGTAATACGTAATAGTATGAATGGCTGATGTTCTCACGGAATGGTTATCCGTGGAACTTTCACGGTTGCTGGATAATTGTGTTGGAGAATTCGCAATGTACGTTGCAGCTGCGGGAATTAAACTACTCTTTTCCACAAAAGGAACGAGTTCGTACGACGACGTAAGTATACGTGTGTGTCGCTAATCACGGAAGGGCTCAGCAGTCGTATTTTCATTGATACAACAGAGTTGAAACGGAGACGTGTAATTATACTCGAGCGCTCAGCAGTTAAACGAGAAATCTTTGAAAAATGGCGTCGTTGTCACGAAAGAGCTAATCCCTGGTGTCGTTGTTGATATACTAGAGTTGAAATTACACATAGAGGAGAGCTGTAATTATACATAAATTTTCAATAGATCGGCAAAAAGTTAAACGAAGATATTATCGTGGCCATGACAAGGTTAACGTGTTTTATTTTCATTGGTTGAATAGACTTGAAACGAAGATACGTGATTGGACTCGAATTCTTGATAGAAGAGCGGAAGTTTTTTAATAAATAATATCGCGGTCAAGAAGAGATTAGAATACCTGACAATGTCTGTGCGAGACGAGAGAGTATCAATGCGAGATTATAATTAGCTACCGAGGATCACCGAAGATCCGTTACTTCAACAGCGCACCATGAATCGACAATTGGTCTAACTTGCCTTGAGGTACGTGACTCGTAACATTGTATTTCCTTTGGTATCGCAGTCAGAAATGGTGTTTGATGAATTAGACTCGGGTCTAGGATGTCTTTGGATCTTCGATTGTATTTACTAGTTATTCGATATTGTTAAGATAGGTAAAAAAATCTATGTCCTTTGTATTATCTTGATTTCGCGAAGAAGCTTTGTTAAACCTTATCAATTATCGAGACTCACTTCGAGGATTTATATATTAATCTTTTGAGAGCCTTTGTCTAGATGAACGTGACCTTTTGAACCTTTACTCTTCGAAGTGTAAAATATACCCTTTCGCGTGAAAGCTTCGTCTAATGGAAATATATTAGGATACTTAGTATAAATAAATTATTCTTGAATTTAAAAAATTCTCATAATTCAATAATTACAGAAATACTCGATACGTGCTGATAATCCATGACACTGAATTAATCTATTAAGGGTTTTATCCTATTTTATCAAGATTCGTTTAAAATTCTATAGTGCGATCACGCTAACACCCACGGTCAGTTGATAACCTTCGTCCACCTCATTCATATTTTAGAACTGCTCTGATTAAATTCCCGATCTGTCTGATACGGAGTCAGAGCGTGGAATTGGCACGTATTAGAGTTTCACGGCCCCTTCGTGCACATAGACAGTGACCTCCGTATTTAGTTTAGTAACTTTTATATAAATAAAATGATCCTCGAAGATACTCTTCGGATTGTTTTTCGAGAAACACTAGGTTTAGGGACATTTTCTGTGTACCTATTCGAACATGAACGAAATCAGTCATTTTCTTTTATTGGGGTTATGCGAATTTATTGGGATTACTCGCCAATAGATGGATTCATACTTGAAGGAGGTTTCAGGACTTTCTCGCAAGTTTTCTATATATACAATTTCAAAACTCTCCTAAGTATCCCTCGTCTAAGACAGGTCTTGCTAGGTAGCCTTACTAATAATGAGTTTACTAGCAAACCCAGGACGAAACGCATCCCTTCCTTTTCCTTTCGTTCTTTCGCCCCACAGGTTTATAATTGTAAAATAATTGCGATATATGTATATAATTCTTTTATTCTTTTTTAAATTCTTTTATTACTTGAAGAAGGTATAGCTATCTTTCAGCGTTTCTCTAGAGCAACTGACCGATTCGTGAGAGGGTGTCAAGAGGGTACGTGACATAGTTCGCCTAAACCCTCAATTTTTATCTAATATTTATATAAACATAGCTAAAAATATGATATATTTATATAAGATTTGTAATATTCGTAAGGATTATTTTGATTTAAATGCAAAGGGTTTTTGTAATTTTCCTAGTGAAATTCCTAATAAACCTAGTAAACCTAGCGTTAAATACTTGGTTAAACGAACGTTGCATAAAAATCAACGTTACAGCTTTATATTTCGATTTCTTTGTCGTTAAATTCCGCGATAGGTCAGCTTCAGCTCACTTGCACCTCTGCGCTTCGTATCAGGGAAAACGTCATTCTGTTTTGCGTTTCGAGTTGGCCTTGTCACGTTGTCCTCTGTTATTTTTCAACTGGGAACCAGGAAGACTACGCAGCAGCATGCACGCGATACGGTGTCCCAAAATACTCGAGAGGGAAGTGAATCAGGCTCGTTCCACTCCAACTGGGCTGGGGACGAGATACACTGTCTGAAAGGGATAGAACACTTGACCCATCCGCCGTTTCTCTTTAATAAACTAATCGATCGGGACACGTAATTGCTAATGGATATCTTATCGCTGCTGTGGTCTCGTACAGATATCGAACACGGACTGCATACAATGTAATCTAAATGAATCTAGATCGCCATTATGTCTCTTTTCGCGATAGAGCTAACGGGGTTGCGTATTGCGGTTATCGGTTTTCCATTCGAGCGATAATAATAATGCGATGGAATATTTCCTTTACAATCTTTCGCCTCGGCTTTTCGCCGCGCGATGTTTCCTTTTTCGCCCTGGCTTGTTGTGCAGCTGCGGGACCATTGTACAATAGTTCCAGGCGAGGATCGAGTGTATCGAGAACAGTATCATTGGAATTCTTTATTTCTAGAATTAAATAGTTCTTCGGGTGATGGAGATTTAGAATAACTTCATTTTCTCATTGGGAAACGTGGATTTTTAGTTTATTTTGCTACGTGACGTTTTCTTCTGCATGCGCGGTCATTACGCAGCTGCTTTGCGGAATTATTGTATAATAGCTTGAGGCGAAAATAGACTACATAATGGGAGTAGATATTATTGGAATTGTTTATTTTAAGAATGAAATATCTCCTCGAATAACGAAGCTTTAGAGTAACTTTATTTTATAAACCAAATATTAAAATTTTGAATCTTCTTGGGTATAAATGTTCAAATACTCTTGCTACATTTGTCCTATTTCTTGTCATGACAATGGACTCATTTCATCCTCCTTGGTATAGGAGTAAAATATACGTTCTCCAATAAATGAATCACTCGTTTACCAAATCGATAATGCCTCGTTATCGTGATTGAAATCACGAATGACACACATAAAGAAGCATCTTTATGAAAAATTAATTTTATCTAACTATACGATGCAGTTGTCCGACGTAGAGGTATAGTGATACCAAGCCATCTTCGAGGTTTCATAACTGCTGGAGAAGCATAAAGTCGAGTTGTTCAACAGTTAAAAGGTTAAAAAGGGTTGACACGACACTGGGTTCATGATCGATGTGCATCTCGTGTCACGAGATTTCATTGACCACGTGAATTCCTGCGACTTGTTTCTTCAAATTACATAAAAGACACGTGGACCGAGGAATGCACCAGTGCCATAAAACGTTCGTTAAACCATAGTCTTCCAAGAAAATGACAGCAATCACGCAGATAGTTGTTCACCTTACAATGGCATTTTCTTTCTCTGATAATCTACGAGAGATACGATGGTGTATTAATATTATTCAGCAAATACTCAAGCATCCCAGACAGGTTTATTTTATCAACCGTGAAACGCGTTTCTTGACACCATCTAACCAGTCATTCGCAACGCTTTCGCGTTTTCGTGTCTCAGGCGTCTAACGTTCGTTACGTCGTGCTTAATTAGAGCAAGCCATTAAATAAAGAATCGCTGCTGACACGACGAATATCGAAGGTGATATTTCCGCGGGTGTATATTTATTCGAGCTTCTCCTGTGTGAGACGAATTCAGGTTACCGTTCGATGAATTTAAATTAGCTGCCCGCTGTCACGCTGCTACCACGTAAACACGAATCGACGAACGATCCACGGCTGGATTTTACGACAACGATCCAGGCGAATACCATCGAATGAATCATCGTCTTCGAGGCTGAAGCGCGTAGGCGACCGAGTGTCTCGATGATAACACGATCTCCTCATTTAGATAAATTGATCTAAGTAGTACCTTCGACCATACCTGGTGTCCTCTTATCGATACGCCTGCCAGCTCGAAGATGTAATTATCTTCGGGCGACGTGGAATACGTGGTGTCTCTGATACATGATGGCGACAGTGTCCATGCTGCTCGTCGATATCCGTTTCGTGTCAATGTAATTGAAATAATGACAGCGACCGGGCTCTAATTTCGCGAATTTTATTACGCTAGCGTGGGAACCCGGTGATAAGGATGAAAAGGATTATATAAACGTTTTTATTTATTCTAGAAGTTTATGCGAACGATAAATATTTTATTTATCGAAATTGATTGATCTGCAGTATAGATTAGGATACCGATTAGGTTTAAGAAGACGCGAGCTTGATTGGACAAAGTGATTAGTAGGTTAAAAAATATTTCTTCCGATGTTAAAAATATTAGATAAAAGTAGTAAATTGATAGTGGTCGATGTTATACGAATTAAGTTAAAATTATACGTGAATCGATTTCTCTGTTCGGCATCTCACTCTATCTCTGCTTTAGAGACATCTTTCTGCAATTTGCATTGATTAATGAAAACACCGTCTTCCGTGAAATTATATCTCGACTACTCTACCGTATGATTATTATCTACACGTTCTTTTATTTCTATGCACTATTTCTATTTACCGTAATAATCTTCGATGAAATCGGAGGATCGTTTGAGTGTATCGATTTCGGTGAGCAAGAGGTGCGCGACATATTTCATTATCTTACATGTAAATTTCCATTTATCGCAATTGCGTCATGCACAATGGTGTTGGATAACAAAAGCGTAAAATATGCGTGTTTCATCCAAGACCTGCCTCCCGATTCATTTTACCATATTAATTTATACCCCGGGAAATTGTTCAAAAGGTGTATGTTTTTGTAAATTATGACTACGGCAATTTTCAGTACATCTTTCAGCCGTTGCACGAATTCCGCTTCTCTTCCCGAGTCAAATAAATCGTGCAAAATTCTACGAGCTCCAGTGCCTCGGAAATATAACGCAGAATAAAAAATATTTCAGTTAAAAAATTCCCGGAATTTTTAATAAATAGGAATATTTATTAAAATAATATTCGAAATGACACGCTTGTTCGTAGTTCACGAATTTTTTGCGATTAGACACTGCATATGTATATCTATATTCATGTAGGAATAGCAAGTGTGAGAGTTAGTGCAAAGGAATTTTTAGGCCTATCTAACTGGTAACGGGCAATAGACAGCAACCTAGGATTCAGATTGAATGTTTAGAGAGTCGTTTGAAGTGGAAGGACGAGTGACAGCGTGCAAGGATCGGATGAACGAAATATTAATATTAAAGTTTAAGTATGAAAGAAGACAGAGTGCCAGCTTTAACACGTTAAGTGCCACGCCGGACCCCAGGAACTGGCGCTAGACTTTCCGTTCGTGCCCAGCCCAGACTAGGACCAAAAGGTGCTAACTTTTGGTGTTAAATTCTTCGCCATCTTTGGACCCAACGTTTGGGAATTCCTGTTATAACAATTGTTGGTTGGGCATTTAACGTGTTAAATGAGGGTGCAAGGGCTGTCCTAGGACAGTCTTGTTGGTGACAGTTGTACACGAAGTTTGAAAGAGAGTAGAGTCGGTGACAGTTCGACGAGTTGACGTGCGAGTGTGAATTGCGTTATTAGTCTAATCTTTTTAGTTTGTATTTTACTCTTAAGTCTCTTTAGCTCGTTAATTAAATATATTGGAATTAACCCCTTCACTACGGCGGGAGTCGCCGCGAATTCTCTCCAGTAGAACGTAGAACGAAGCGACGTGTCAAAGATGGTAACATTACGATAGTGTATTTAGCAATCTTTAGCATTCGGTCTTTTGACGCAAATCTTTCGAAGAAAAAGAGAAAAGGAAAAACTGACCATCGCAATAGAGCTTGTAATTCTCTGCGAAGAGAGAACGGTAGCATTTGTCTTAATTTTTGTAGCCGGTGACTATAGTCACCTGTCGTGTGTAGATGACGTCTCGTAGCCGGTGATTATAGTCACTCGTAGTAGCGAAAGGGTTAAATAACATCTTTATTCCCTATATTTTGCCAATCAAAATATATCCCTATATTCATGTCGAATCGTGAGCATCGTGCAGCGGAAGTACGGAGCGCGGCACTTTATCATTCGAAATACGAGAAGAATGCGGGTACCATTGGAAAATGAAAATATGCAGAAAAAGTGGTATTGATTTATCGTACGTCGTCGGTCGCTGGTAAGAACGCGGCGAATTGATTTTATATCAGGCCACATCGCCACGGTTTTATCTGACTTTTATGCCATTTTTCAGATTACGAAAAATTTTGCATAATCGATAGCAGTTTATCATGCGCCGAGAATGAATAATCGCGTGACATCGTACTAATTATTCAAATCGTTCGTGCATTCGGAATTCTCATTAGCTTGCTCGGCAAAACGACATCGTCCGCTGGATTCAAATGTACTTTAATGATCTATATTTCGTTTATTTTTCTCGTTTCGTCGAGGTATTTGACGAGACGATTAAAAGCGAGACGAATTTTTATTTCCCGTTCAGACTAATTACGTCGTAGATGAGCATCGCATTTCGATAATCGTGGTATTTCACATATCACTAACGCTGGAACTATCAATCCAGTGAAAATGACCGGTCTCAGAATTTTCCTTTTCGCAGTTACTAAAATCGTATACCTGCTTTTAAAAGTATTAGCGTCGACTCGTGTCGAGGTAGAACTGTAATTAATATATTTACTTATCTTCGTCCTACCGCTAAAATTACTATCATCTATGTTTACTATGTTTAGGTATTTATTAAAGATCGATTATATTAGTGTTAAGTATTTAGACTTGGATATTTGGCTCCTCCATTTTCTTGATAAAAATAAAACTTTTAGAAATTTGAATTTTATGCTTTAAATGTATATTATTTATATGGTGCGTGTATAAATAATATGCATTGTATATACATGATATTATAAAGTAGCGAATTGAACTTTACAGTGATACAAAGAATGTGTAGGAATTATAATCAGAGGATGGTCGCTACAAAGACTGTTAAAATATGTAGGGGATTTTAATAAGTAGGCGCTTTGCTCCTTGGTAACTGTTTTATTTCCTCGGTACGCTGGTAGGCTAGTGCCCCAAAAACGCATCCCTCGCTGTTTTATAGGGCGTGACCCCCCTTCGTCGCCTCGTCTTCACGTGTCCCTAGCCTCTTCGACTGATCTCCGGTCCAGATGTCCAGCTTGGCGTCTAAGCATCCCCATCTATGGCTGTTGTCCTTGGACCTGGGTGATGTCTTTCTAGAACTCCAACGAAGGGCTTTCTCCCGCCGGAAGATAATGAGCAGCGGTGAAAGTATCCATAAATATAACCATAATAAACCAATTTTAGTGCAGTAATTGAGTTCACAGTCTATTATATGCCCGATCTTACGCGAAAGGATGATCAAATACCCGGTCGCCAAAGTATTAACATGTCAGTAACACACGGTGAAAGATACAGAGAACTGCAAGTGCTATGATCACGCTTCATGACCATCGGTAAAATTTTTCACCGATTGATGTTATGTTATTTCCTCGAATTACATTTTAGCGTATTCCGTACATTCGATTCGATAATTGGATAATAGCGGAGCGGATACGGAAACGCGTTGCCGACGTCCGATGCGTCTACGAACGTATGTTTAAGGAAATCACGCTCCTTTCGCAGGCTCTCATTTGTGTCAGTTGCACGTGGCCATTGACCCTGTAATTATTGTTGCACCGGTCATCACGAGGGTACGACGGTGCTTACCGAGCCCGTTCATTGGTGGTTGCGCGCTTAGGGTGATTCGAGTTGTCGAAAATTCATGTAATCACCGACGAATGGAAAAAAATACGTTCTTAAAGGTGTGAATTCTCGTGAATTATACGGCGAGATATCCATGTGCCATCTGCAATTACATCGAATTTTAGAACGATAAAAGGACATTGACTTTTCGATAACTACCCCCATGGGTATGCTTGTTTTAATTTCAGACGTGACCATCGTAATAAAATAGGAAAGAAGATAACGATATTATACCAATAATGTAATAATAATGATAACGATAGTAATATTTATGACGCGTATTCCAGTAGGAAAGTGTAGAATTTTAATATTCATCTTATAGAGTAATTTGTAAAATATTGGATTTTCTCTACGAAATATTTTCCTGGGTGATGCGTTTCACTTGTTAGACACGCATGGTTTTTACACGGGTAAAACGACGGATAGTAAAGTAATTAGCAAGTGGTATTACTTATTAGAACGTCAACCGGTTGGTTACACGAAGAATGTTGTTTGGATCGGGAGATTCGGTGTCGCAAATGTCGTGCAAGAAACGTAGACAAAAAGGGAGGCTAGTTCTCTATTGATTCAGCAGCGTTACTAATAAATTAACGTGCACTTACGAGCACATGAATGTTTGTCAGGAAGCCTGGATTCCATTCGCGTGCACGAGTGGAATCCACAAATAAAACCGAAATGTGGGTTAAGTTTTTAATAAGCTGTCATTTTGAAGTTAAATGGGGATTATAAAGGGGATCGTGTTGTTTACGAACAAAATTGTTTATAGTTCAATATTCGACGCTTGGAATTAAATTACCGAATTAATCAAGATGACTTTAACACTAATTTTGACCTTTATTCAAAGGGGAATATGATTTTTATATTAACGCAAGCATTTAATTATTTTTATTCGAATTTAATTATTATTATCTTTTATTAATTTTATTATATTAATTTATATAGTAGATGGTGCTTTTCCTTCGCTGTACAAAGCAGTGTACTTATTAAATGTTATACAATCGCGTGCTAATTAAAATTAATCGCTGTCCACGATGCAGCTAAAAATTATTAACCAAACTGATCTATACGTGATTCGATAAATCGTCTTTCACTGAAAACAGGTATTACTATTTTGACTAAAAACACTGATATTATTCTTTGGTTAATTCGATATTTAGGCGCGAATTTCAAATCGATTTTGTATCCAGGTACTCGCCTTCGAATTATTTATCTCAGGTTTTGTTGTTTTTCCCAAGTATACTCATTGTTAAGAGGTTGGAAATCAATCAATTTGCATATTACGATGCATTTTCGCTCGCATAATCGACAAACGCGTTCAGATTTATCATTTATACTGGAAATGGCATTTCGAAGGTAACAGAGATCGTCAAGATGGCGCGTCAGCTAGCGCTGAACTTGGATGCAGACAACCAACAAGAGGGTACTTAACGTGCATCGGTGACAGATTTGGACAAGTCCCAACTTCTTAATGATGATAGACATTCGCTAACTACGTCTGTCAACAGAGACGTCGCGTTCAGTTAAAGTTGTAGCAAATCTTAGGGTCCTCGACCAATGTCTTCTTATCGATCATGATGGATGGTGTATCGACAATTCGTCCGAGTCGGTCAATTTGTATCCTTGACAGATGTGATTAACGAGTACCGAAAATAAATCGACGGCATTTTATTTCGTCGTCAAACATTTGGTATGCAACGAGTACAGTAATTAAAGTAATTTATTAATCTCTCGAGGTATCCTGAAGGTGATGTTCCACGAGTTACTCGAACCTGTAATTATGTACATATTTGGATACGTGTAAAAATGAGAGCGTAATTATTGTACAATTATTCTGAAAGAATTCGAGAAGAAATTATATGCAAATGGATTTCCTTTCGAGGCTAAAATAAACTAAATTGTTCACGTCACTTAACGTTAATCTTCAACAAATCCAGTGCACTTTGCCACGAGGTTCAGTTCCCTGAATGCTAATCCTCGATTCGTGGCGCGCAGGATCAATAATTTCTCCATATTTCTCGCTTTTTAATACCTTCTTTTAATTTCCATCCTGTTCCTTTCGTTTTGGTCCAAACACCAAATACGAAACAAAATTTTTTGATACGTAACCAAAAATTTAAATAATCCTTTCGTCTATGGTATCGTGTGAGAACTCCAATATTGTGGTAAGGAACTCGGACCAAAGGTATTACAGGTGAGAGGCGTGGTTTGTACTAGAGTGCAACGTAAACAACACGGGTCAGGCTTGCCAGTTAGTTTTCGCCAATGTCTTCCTGTATCAGTTCTGTGTTATTTTTCGCATCGTTCGCACGAAGTGGCTCAACATGTCCGACGTGTGTCGACGTGTTCGTCGTTTCTGTTGACTATGGCACGCACCATCGGAACTTAAATGGCAAGGCGAGGGGTTGAATCAGGTAATTCAACTATGTTTTATTATTTGGCGCATTGCGAAAACAGTGATCGCAACATTTTTATCCCGTTGTAGGAACTCGTCTTATCCCAGAGTCTACTGTACACGTTTATACGTAGGAATGGCTGTAAGGTAAAAGGTAAAAAATGTAAAAGTGAATAGAGTTTCAGGCTATACGTGGGTAATTATTCAGCAAAAAGGAGGATCCCATGGATTTCGATGATATTTGAATATGTCGTAAAAATCAACACTTTGAAGAACTTTTTCCTGTACATATATGTAAAGATACTTTTGATTGGCAAAAATAAGGAACAAGAAACTTAGGAGTAAAGTATTAACTAAAAGACTAGACTGATAACATTTATGATCACGCAACTAACACTCTCACATCAACTCTTCCTTAACACGTTCCCTACCATGTGTACCATTTGTGGTACACGTTAAACTTGATCTGCTGGCCATGTGTACCCTAAATGGTACACGCAAACATGTTTATCTAATGCGTTGAAAACAAATTTAATGTTTTATGACTAATTTAATTCTGAATAAAATATATTTCCACGAAAAGAATAAGGCATTATATGAAATGCAGTATAGAACAAAACAAACAAAAAAGATGAAAGAATAAAGTAATAAAAGTTAACAATAGAAACTTGTTTTCCAATAGAAATAAGTGAAAAACAAACAATGTTACCTCTATATATTTATCTACTTCCTCTTTTGTTAAATATTCTATTGCCCTAGTTTTTTACTTATCGAATTCGAGTACAACAGGTTCTTTTTATTAATTGAAAATTTTCGAACTGACTGACATTTACAGTCATGGCATATGTATCATTTATTTACATAAATGGCACTATTTTTTCGCAAAAATCTAGGAAACTGTGACTGAGAGGTAGTTACATACATGAGAACAAGTTATCAAAATGATAATTAGAAAATTGATTTCTATGATACATTAAAAAATTGTTAAAAATTATCATATCTTCAATTCCTATTTTATTTCTTTAATCCTTTACACTCTGTTGCCATTGTCATTGTAAGATAGCCTGTTGCAACTCCGTTGCCGCTGCTGCGGTACTAGAATTTCGCTGGGTTATATCAAATATTGTTGGATCGAATTCCCGAAACACAGGGTTACCATATGTTTACTGATAGATATTATCACAGTATACCTTTGGCAGAATAACTGATGAAAATGAAATGCTACTTATTTGGTAAACATTGTACTATAAAAGCTAACACGAAAGGCTCGGAGTTGCTGGTAGGTCATATTAAAAATTGCTCGAACTGCAAAGGGTTAATATTATTTTAAATACGATAAAACGAATCTATTTTATACCTCAAAGAAGATGAATTAAAATATATGCCACTCTTCAGAAGTGAATTGCTATAATTTGTTCATCGATGCAAAAATATTTTTCGCTCAAGTGGTAATTTAAAGAAAAGAAATTTGGAACCGAGGAAAGGACATTCCATAAAGCGAGTTTCTTCAAATTAATATCACGGATGAAGATTACAAGGAGTAATGAAATGCGGAACCGCTAATTATTATTGTGCCACGTGATTGACGCTCAGACTCACCGCGTACTCACGTTAATTAAAGTCACGTATAATGGTACGTACATGGACGTCAACATACCCAGGGGGAATCTCGTTAATATTTTTCCCGTTTGCACAATTTTTACGATCGGTTATTTATTGCGTCCGTGTTACGTTCTATCGCTGTACGAAAGGAGCTTATGATTAATAACCGAGTGGTCGCTACTTATTCTTATTAAATCGTAATTATGAGCGATCGACTCGTCGAAGCTTTTGTACTCTAAGAGATTACCGGTCGACTAACTTTGAAATTCAATTTCCTCGCCCTAGTCCCGATGTATTAACTTTAATAACAACGCGATTTTAAACTCAAACAAGTCGCAAAAGAGTGGTGGTAAAAAATTGCCACTAGAGCGCCTTATTTTCTCGCGATCTTCCTGCACTTTTTACTTTCTATTAAGAAATAGCAGCGCTTTTAAAGACGAGGCGTACAACTCACTAAGATAGACTACAATTTTGTCTCAGTAAGCAAAAAATAAAGAAGAAATAAATGTTGAAAAATGTGTAAACACTATGGTTGGTGGTAAATAGAACTGTTATTTATTAATTAATAATAATAATAGATTAACAATATGTGGGTAACGATTAAGCATACGAATCTACATCAACTACAACTTAAGACTACAACTCAACTCAACTACACAATGACAACTCAGCAAGTTACAACTAATGGCTCACAACTAAAATACAACTAAACAACTAACAACTAATAACTTCTCTTAGTAACACTCTCTCTACTTCACTGCTCACTAACCACTTCTGCCTTCTTTTATATCTTCCCCAAAAGCCTCCCCCAACATGACAAAATACGGTCATGCTAAGGGCCTAACACATCGCCGGGGTTTTTCCAACCGACCTGGCTCTCGAACCCTCGGTGACTTTCTAAGCTAAAATTACCTATACACGAGGTGGAACTCCTGCGATACTACAAATGTATTATACGTATATTTTAGCAAAAGTCATGAAGTTTAAGGGCGATGCAATTAACGTTGTACGTAGCAAATTCTAATCGAAATTTTAAAAACGGGTCATTTGACAGGTCATGGTAGGAATAGTGTTAAAGCAGATTGTATATAAGTCTCAAGAAGAAGAATAAATTCTGAAGGAAGGTAGAAGACAGAAGATGTAAACTCTGAAGCACTTAATTGAAGATTGTACTAAAATTAATAGGGCAGGATACGGAATGAAAGAAATAATTAGTGGTAGGTTGAACAAAGAAATTATAGAATGGTTGCGACTCGTGGACAAAGAACTAAAACAGAGACAGACGGAAGGAAATGTGAAATAAACACGTAGTACACCAAGATAGGCGATCCAAAAATTAAGTTAGTAGTTAGGTTATCAATTAGATTAAGTGTAGGTACGATAAATTGTGGATGTAGGGATGAGCGTGTCCACAAAATCTCTAAGACCGAGTTCCTTTTCTAGGCCGTAGAGACTGAAAATAAAATTGAAAAATCAAATGAAAATAAAAGAGAAAAATCGGAATAAGACAGTAGGTAAACATCTGAAAAATAATTACAGTCATACATAATAAACAAAAAATTCTAAGAGCGATAAAATTGTCAGAATCTTGAATGAAAAATTAAAAATCGGTTATTTACGGCTATGCAAATATCAGGTCTACGTCTAAGTGCTAAATGTGATAGTAAAGATAGGTTGGAAGAGCTTCGTTTACGATCCATTATCATCGACCAGTTCCACTAATACCGAATCGTTGCAGTCCCCGTATCTAGATTTCCTGGCAGCCACGATGGCTTCGCGTGGTTTCAGTCCTTGATGCAACTGGTCTCGGTTATTAGTACCGGGAACCTGTCGTAAGAAGCTCATCCGTTCTCCATGCAAGAGCTTTTCTTTCCGCCAGCGCTCGCAAACAGAGCGTCGACTGTGCGTAAACGCATTTTAATAATGTTCAACGTTAAGCCACGCGGATTGCTCGGTGTTACGCAATGCGTTTCCAGCCAAATACTGGGCCAACGCCTCTGGTAGTCGTACCATGTGTTAACCTTGATGGTGCTTCTTACGAGGAATGGCAATTAATCAAATCCAACGCGTCTGAGCACACTTCGACGTGATTCGCCACTCTCAGACTCCGTATCTCGTTTCATTGTCGCATTTTCCTTTTTCCTGTAATTTCCTCTCTGGTTTTCCACACGAACTTTTGTCGAGTTTTTAGTTCAACTTTCTTTCCCTTCTTCTTCCGTTTCATACTCCGTTTTCTTCCTTTTTTTGGTGATCCGAGGAGTTAATTTACATGTCAACTGTCTGCTTGTTGGGATAAAGTGAATAATCCTGTCGAATTTGGAGCTCAGCTGTTTTCGATTTTACCAAGTCAATCGATGTAGCAAATAATCGGATATTCGTGATTATTAATTGATTTAAATATCAGGAAAAGGAAATGAATTTAAATAC
The DNA here is from genome assembly GCF_001483705.2 of Eufriesea mexicana. Classification (NCBI taxonomy): domain Eukaryota; kingdom Metazoa; phylum Arthropoda; class Insecta; order Hymenoptera; family Apidae; genus Eufriesea; species Eufriesea mexicana. The sequence continues at coordinate 580,134 of NW_016908175.1, read as the reverse complement.
GAAGATTGTGTTTTGACAATGTTTGCGAGGTTTACTGCGTTAGAATGTAAGATGTTTATTCGATCGAGGGATCACGAAGAGGAAATATGCTCTCGAAGCAATTAATACGGCGACAGGCCATTTAGAGTATATTTCAAGTCATTGTGTCTCGATCAATCGATCCTCGATCATAAATAGAGCAAGGCAACCTATTAATAACAATTGCTATAGCTTGAAATTAACGGTATCCGACGTCGTTTGTGTAATGAGTTATTGAAAATTGTTTCCTGAAGGAACTGCAATGTTCCCTTGAACTACTTAATTTACTCTTAAGAAGCGTTTCAATATCGTATCTTATCAAAATAATTCTTATAACAAAAAATTCCTGATATTTAGTGTACTTTTTACTTCGCGTCGGCTCGAAACGAAATTTTCTATGTACGAGTATGGGAAATTCGTTGGAAAAATCGGGAATTGAAACGGTTCTAGAAATAACTGTCGATAACTGTCATATAAAGGTTCTTTTGAAGACAGTTACGAAGAATCGAAGTGACGTTATAACTGTTATGACGAAAAGGATTCTTCCCAGTAGTCTAGAACCGTAACCATAACCGATACAGAACCGGAATAGAGGCGATATGGAATCGATATGAAAGCGATGTAGGACCGACGTTTCAAAAGCTGCAGAACCGTAACAAAAATCGATATCTTCGTTGATTTCGGTTCTTTATAATAGTTATAAGAAATAACGGTTCTTTGAAATCGTTTCGACCCACTGAGATCGATACAGGTTATAAGTTTTCAACCCCTAAGGGAAATAATTTAAAATTCTTCGGCCATACTATTTTGTATACTATTCCTTTTACATATAAGTTTACTTTGTTTATTGTTCAGGCAAAATTGACGAGAGCTCTTGCCACGAATTTCGTCATCTATTCAACAATATTTTAATCGTTTTAATTTATTCTCTTTTGTTATTTCTTTGTTCTAGAAATGGTAGTTGTTTGGTAGAAATAAGTCGAGAAGGAAGAACAAAATTTTGATTTTTAATTTTAATCAGTGTAGGTCAAGGAAGAGCCGAGAATAAGGGAATCGTAGTTTCCTCTTCGCGATAGTTGAAAGTAAATTCTTCGAGTGGACGTTTTATGCTTCAATGTAGACCTTTGTCTATGCGAAAGAACATGGTTTTGACGACGTTTCAAAAGCTGCAGATCCGTAACAAAAATCGATATCTTCGTTGATTTCGGTTCTTTATAACAGTTATAGGGAATAAAAGTTCTTTGAAATCGTTTCGACCAACTGAGATGGATACAGGTTATAAGTTTTCAACTCGTAAGGGAAATAATTTAAAATTATTCGGCCATACTATTTTGTATACTATTCCTTTTGCATATAAGTTTACTTTGTTTATTGTTCAGGCAAAATTGACGAGAGCTCTTGCCACGAATTTCGTAATTTATTCAACGATATTTTAATCGTTTTAATCCTTTGCACTCGACGATTTTTTCGTTACAGAAAAATAGTAAAATGGAAGACTTTCTGCCAGAAAGTCGACGATATTTTCAAAACGGTAAATAAGAAATCGTATACAAATTAGAACGTAGAATTATTTTATTTCGACATTCCACGCATCGTTGGGTAATTTTAAATTTGATATATTAATTAATATCGATCTTTCGAATCTGACTAAAATGGCGACTGAGGGTTGCCTCTCGAGTGCAAAGGGTTAATTTATTTTCTTTTGTTATTTTTTTATTCTAGAAGTGGTTGTTTGTCGGTAGATATAAGTCGAGAAGGAAGAACAGAATTTTGATTTTTAATTTTAATTAATGTAAGTCAAGGAAGAACCGAGAATATGGGAATCGTAGCTTCCTCTTCGCGATGGTTGAAAGTAAATTCTTCGAGTGGACGTTTTATGCTTCAATGTAGACTTTTGTCTATGCGAATGAACTCGTTTTTCATCTTGCATTAGGAAACATCTTCTTGACGTTATTATAAGATTGTTTGCACAACAAGGAACATTGATTCGTTTCGCCATAATTTACAATGATTGCAACATCGTGGAGAAATTGTAAATAAAAGATGAATATGCAGTACCGTTAAATTTCGAGATGTTTAGAGAGGTTTCTGCATAATAACTTTGATTCATTGCTTGTATAATTAGTTTACAATACGACGGTTTATTATTTCAAAGCATATTCTAAAATTATAATATTATAACAGAATTTTAAAAATTAGGTGTACCATAATAAATACGATAAGAAAACGACGATAAGAATGCATTGTCGATAGCTTTTCCTTTAGCTCTTGTCCCCGTCATAAATTGCAAATTACGCGATAAATAAAGCAGCAGAAGTAGATAAATTGCAGCGATTTTCAGCGAACTGGAATTTTTAACCGCACGTGAGAATTTTCGAAAAATAAAAATCGGATAAACAATTACCATTATCGTCGAGATTACTGAACTTTATTTTATCGTATCAGCAAATATTTTCATAATATATCATTTCGTTGTATTCTTATATCCCCATAATTTCTATAATTTTATAACATAATTCATAGCGTGCAAGGCAATTTTAATAATTAATTGACATGTTCCGCGACATGAAAAAGGCTAAAAATCACCGATATATAGACGAATAAAGTTCTCAACGTGGGACATTATCGGCGTGAAAAATTATTTACCGCATCTGGTAATTTCCATGGAAAGACTGTCATTCTCGCGGAGCACTGGAAATGTTCTTGCACCGTTTAATCTTAATCGCGTCTTAGTCTGACCACCCGATAGATCGCAAGTCATGCTCAAGACACTCGAGACATACGCGGTACCGGAAGACTCGAGACAAAAACGGTGTTCTGGCCTCTGCGAGTCGACTATCGACGTTCTTGCCACTGAATCGGCCACCCAACAATCACCCAACGTTCCACTGTCTTTACTTACGTTACGCTGGTTCGATTTGCATCTGGATACAACACGCGAGTATCCTTGAATGCAACATTTTCTCTGGCGAACGCCACTTTACGCGTGTAACGCGTTCCTGACAGCAGGAAGGCGTAACTGGTGGCCGATGAGTGATCCATTAGCAAGTTCGCGAGAATTAGACCCTCTCGTGGCATGATCAAACAATTTTTCAACCTCGGAAGGATTTATGACCATTCTTGTCGCTATACCGATATTTAATGTTTGCTTTAGCACCTTGCCAATGGGCCGTGGAAATTTTCCCCTTTTGTCATAAGTGCGATTTCATTTAGGCAAATGTCAATAGCGTTTGGCAAATAGGATTCTTTGCGAATTTTTTTAGAGATACTGTTTCACCTGTAAGTCGTTAATTGGCGTTTCGTTAACGTATGAAAATATGCGGCCAAAATGCCAAACGCGAATTTCGCTGAGTCGAGTATAAATTCCTCGTGGACGAATAAATAGCTCCACTTGGTCGTGTGATATACGGTACCCGACAAAATCATGCCATGTTTCGCGATTTTGGTGCTCGTCGAGGCCAATAAAATGTAGACAGATTTTAAATACACGAATTCTGCGCATACCTCGGTGTGTCGAATTAATCGAGCAACGAACGAAAGAATTTTTGGGTAATGAAACATGTTCTTCTTCCATTTCAATTTGTGCATATTTCCAAGCGGAGGAACATATATATATTGGGTTGGCAAGAAAGTTCTTTCGGTTTTTTAGTGTGAAATAAAACTCAATTTTTTCTATACAGTAAATGAACTTTAATCGGTCGAATATCTTCCATTCTATTCGATGACCCTTTGCCATCTTTCTGGTAACTTCGTGATCCCGTGCTCATAGAATTTCTGGTCCTTATCTGCAAAAAACTTAACCAAGTGCGTAAATCTCAGAAGGTCGACCAGAACGTTGTGGGTATCTTTCAGTGAAAAATCTTCAGAACGAAATTTTTTAAACTAATTCTGACACGTGCGTTCTGTTAAACAATCAACACCATAAACTTCTCATATCTCTTTGCGAGTCTCAGCCGCATTCTAGCCTTTATGAAAATAAAAAAGTGAAATGTGTCGAAAATGCTTATTTTTGCACTCCATGTTAAGACTGACCGTGAACTGACAGTTATAAACGAAATTACACGGAATTTCACGAAATAGCAACCTAAAGGTATCGACTACCACATCTGAAAAGAAAAAAATTCTAACATTGACAAAAGAATAACTAAACGAGCATAACATTATTTACTGATGTAAACCGAAATTACTTTCTTGCCAACCCAATAATATGCACGGATAATTCTGATTAAAATTTAGGGATCTTAAATTTTTCGTAGCTGTCAAATCACGCAGTGAAGCAAAGTACAAAGAGTATTGTGATGACAGAGATCCGGATAATCGAGGTTCCAGCGTCTTAACTTCACCGAAGTTAGCTATCAGGTATTCTCGGTACCTGTAAAAATGAAAAGTCCGAAATAAATTATTACGAGCCGTGAGTGAAGGGTGAGATGGTTGGAGCGTTAAACTTCGTACTTCGTTTGAAATTTGCTGGAAGACAAAGTATCGGCGTTGCGGTGAAAATTCCGAATAGAAATTCCAAGTAGAAACCCGAAGTAGAAAGTTGAGCCGCACTACCACCTGCAAGGGGAATGACGATGCATCACAGAGCACGATACGATAACAACACGGTCGATAATAGCCTGGCCGGTGTGTAAATCAAATTTTACCCTTACACGGACAACCCCATTGATAATCGCGTGCATGAAGGTCAGTGAACCCTCGTGGCAATAATTTACTTGGCCAAGAGACAAGCTAAAACGGTCGTGGAAGATGGCAAACTTCAGCTGGCTGAATTTACACTGTGCCATCGCGCGACACGGCGGACACGAGAGGATCAGAAGGATCCTTCACTGTTTCGAATAGCCCGTAACTTACACGATTTTGCTATTTTCCACGACACAAGAGGCTAGACTCGCTCTCGACGGCACCTCCGTATCCTTTCTTCGCGTTTCATGTTTCTCGTTCTTCTTTCGCGTTTGTTTACCAGAAAAGATCGCAGCTGCGAACTATGGGTTCCCGTCGTTTTTTCTCGATACACCGAAACGCAGGCAAGCGCTGCAGCTCGTTTTAGAGGCGTTATTTATGGCCACGGTTGTAGGGTTTTAAGGAGGAACTTGTTCCATTCGTTGTTGGATAAGACGATGCATCTTCAGGAGTATCCCGTGTACCTCATTTCGCATTTTCGGCCTTGTATACAAGAGCACTTGTCGTGTTAAAGGTACCCGGGCTATTTCGATATCGGGGTTTCATCTTTGTTGGTCTTGTTTCACATTCGGTTTTGGTAATTCTGCGATTCGTTTCGTAGATATTATTTATTTAGTTCGAGATCTCGTATTAGCAGTTTTATGATTCGTTTCGCACATATTTTTAATTTAATCTGATATCTCGTCTTAGCAGTTTTATAATTCGTTTTGTAATTATTTTTGATTTAGTTTGAGATCTCGTTTCGGCAGTTTTATAATTCGTTTCGTAAATATTTTTGGTTTAATCTGAGATCCTGTTTTGGCACTTTTATGATTCGTTACATGGACACTTTTGGTTTAATCTAAGATCTCGTTTCGGCAGTTATATGGTTCGTTTCGTAGACATTTTTGATTTAGTCTGAAATCATGTTTAGACAATTTTTAAATTTGTTTCGTAGGTATTTATGCTGTGCAAGGAGAGTGCAAGCCCTTCAGAACACCGATTTAGTTGAAACTTTACAGATTTATAGATTTCGCCATGAAGTTCGAGAATATATATCATTATAGTCGCAACTACTAAATAATTTTTTGGATATTTACGATTAATGTCTTATTACATGTATAATTATGCATTTATTTCCAGCAATTTTCAAGTGAAGTCGTGGCCTAATGGTGATGATGGAGAGTTTCTATTCTGGAGGACCGGAGTTCGATTCTCGTCCATAGTCAATAGTTTTTTCAATCTATTTTTTATTTTGTATTAATTTTTCGCCTACGAAAACATTGTAAATAAACAATTGAAAATAAAATTCCTTAATAAAAAAATTTATTTTACGCATTCCTATGCTAGTATATATTTATTACAAAATAATAAAATAAGTATATTATGCAAGAGAAACAGTTTTCTATAGCAATCTTATGTACTATTAACTAATTATTAAATTAAGCATTGTATAAGAATGTTGCCTATAATTCCATCTTTGCTGTGCAGCTAAAAATGTTCATGAATTAATTACAAAAACTTGGAAATTCATTAATTTTCTACTGCCAAATCGATATATTAAGATGTTAAATCTTTATCGTCTATTAAAGTGAAAAATTGTACTACCTGCGCCATCTATGATTTGGGCTCAAAAATCAAGAAAGTGATAGGAATATAGAATGTACAAGGAGGTCGTCTATACCTGGTCACGTGACAACCAAGGACAGAGTGGGGATAGAAAAGGATAGAAGGGCTCCGACAGTGAAAAATTAATAAATTACTCAATTTCTGTAATTAATTTGTGAACTTTTATAGCTTCATTGCAAAGCTGGAATTTCAGGCTACATTCTTACATAATTTTCGTAAAGGATTTAACTGATTTTTTGTTAGTTATTAATTACCGTTTAATGGCGTCCATGATATTATACCGACGACCGTCACGATCTTCCGCGAAAATATTTAATACTAAACAAAACTGGAATCAAAATGTGAACAAAAGTGATATGTGAAAATTCCTGAAAGATCTGCCTTTACGATGCAATTATAAAAGTTCGTAAATTAATCACAGATATAGAGTAATTAGTGAATTTTCCACTGCCGATTTGATTTATTAAAATATATTTGGAGCGCATAACCAGAGTTAGTAAACTGACATCAGAGCCATCTATGATTTTAGATTCGAAGCTCGAGTTCCGCAACGAGAACATAGATGGCTCCGATGTCAGTTTACTAACTCTGGTTATGTGCTCCAAATATATTTTAATAAATCAAATCGGCAGTGGAAAATTCACTAATTACTCTATATCAGTGATTAATTTATGAACTTTTATAATTGCATCGTAAAGGCAGATCCTTCAGGAACTTTCACATATCACTTTTATTCACATTTTGATTCCAGTTTTGTTTAGTATTAAATATTTTCGCGGAAGGTCGTGACGGTCGTCGGTATGATATCATGGACGCCATTAAACGGTAATTAATAACTAACAAAAAATCAGTTAAATTCTTTACGAAAATTATATAAGAATGTAGCCTGAAATTCCAGCTTTGCAATAAAATTATAAAAGTTCATAAATTAATTACAGAAATTGAGTAATTTATTAATTTTTCACTGTCGGAGCCCTTCTATCCTTTTCTATCCCCACTCTGTCCTTGGTTGTCACGTGACCAGGTATAGACGACCTCCTTGTACATTCTATATTCCTATCACTTTCTTGATTTTTGAGCCCAAATCATAGATGGCGCAGACAGTACAATTTTTCACTTTAATAGACGATAAAGATTTAACATCTTAATATATCGATTTGGCAGTAGAAAATTAATGAATTTCCAAGTTTTTGTAATTAATTCATGAACATTTTTAGCTGCACAGCAAAGATGGAATTATAGGCAACATTCTTATACAATGCTTAATTTAATAATTAGTTAATAGTACATAAGATTGCTATAGAAAACTGTTTCTCTTGCATAATATACTTATTTTATTATTTTGTAATAAATATATACTAGCATAGGAATGCGTAAAATAAATTTTTTTATTAAGGAATTTTATTTTCAATTGTTTATTTACAATGTTTTCGTAGGCGAAAAATTAATACAAAATAAAAAATAGATTGAAAAAACTATTGACTATGGACGAGAATCGAACTCCGGTCCTCCACAATAGAAACTCTCCATCATCGCCATTAAGCCACGAGTTCAATTGAAAATTGCTGGAAATAAATATATAATTAACCGTGTGATAAGACTTTAATTAGAAATATTAAAAAAATTGTGGAGTAGGCGCAACTATAATGATATATATTCTTGAACTACATGACGAAATTTATTAACCTGTATAGTTTCAACTAAATCGGTGTTCCGAAGGACTTGTAGTCTCCTTCTTAGTCTGAGATCTCGTTTTGGCAGTTTTGAGATTCGTTTTATAACGATAGACGTGTAGTTTTGATAGATGTATGAAAAAACATAGCGTGTTGCATTTTCTGCCAAGAAAGTCGATTTTTATGTTTGGAATTTGAGATAAAGTGTAAGTAACGATACGTTACATAACTACATAACAACAAGAAAGCAAAGATGTTTTCAATATATTGCTGCACATTGCATTTCAGGAACGATACTTTTATATTTCCTGTTTACACATTAATTAATCGATAATGCAACAGTAATTGACATTAGACCTTCCAGGACCTGTCATTTGATCCTTCAATCGATAATTTGACGATAAATCGTGGTAAATGAGCAGGCTATAGATCCGTGGCTATTAGGAAAAACACCGCATGTCACATGTTGTCACTTTCGAGTTATCACCGTTTACAGTTCTTCGCAGGAATTCCCCTGCAAGGATTATTTTTATTTAAATCCGACGAGTTCGTGGGGGAAGGTTAAGGGGATGAAAAAAAATGCGAAATCCCGTAAATCATAAGACTATAATGATCAGTAAAAAGCGCATTCATTCTAACTTCTGTCACATATCCACATTCCTCCCCAACCTCACGTTTCTTATTAGTAGTTGGCCAAATTATGTAGTTTCTTCCAAGATGTAAAATTCGTTTACATCCATTTTTGCCCGATAAATACATAAATCAAAAATACATAAATACAAAAATCGTAAAATCTTTTACAATCGTGGCTTCATCTTCGATTCCCTGCACCATAGCCTTCGCCGCGACGGTAATCTCGCGTCATTAAGATTCGATTAGTATCCTCGCGAAGGGGTAGTGCAACCCTCGAGTCGCCTGGTCTCGACCACTCGTCAATTTTCGCCCATTACTTCTTTGTCATTATCGCGACTGCGACCTCGAACGGATCACGAGTACCACGAGCCCGTCGTGCACGGTAGTGCATGCTCGCCAGACGATTGCACGTAATTCGACGCGAGTCACCAATTGGCGTAATGCGAATGAGCGCGAAATGACCGCGGGAAGTGCGCTGGGTGGTCCGATTATGAGATCTAGGTCTAAGATCCTAGGATCGAGTCGCGGTCAGGATTGCACGCCAGCTTGCATTCGGTTGCATCACGAGCGCCAAATTAACTTGCGCTCTTCGACACTTTTAATTCTTGCTGTCGTTGGAAAGCGGGAACACGCCTCGTTGGAGAAGTTTCGTCGAATTTTCCAAGTGTTATAGATCAGGGGATTCTGAGTTTTCTTGGGTGGGAACTTGTCGATTGGGTCATCGATGTAATTTTTGGTGTAATTTTTGGAGTGAAGATGAGGAAGACAGAGTGATTTGTAATGTAAGAGGTGTCAAACCGGGAAAGTAAAGAAACACAGAGTTGACTGTGTATCTGATTCGTACTTTCCTTTTCCACTTACTTTTTCTGCTGTTCTTCAAATTCTTTACATGCTGCACTTTTTTATTGTCTCACGTCGATCCGGAATATTCCCGATCGACGTGACCACTCGTCGTGTCATGGCAATGTATGTCACTCGATTTTCAAGGGTCGAACACCACCACGTGCACACACATATACCACTTATAGTCAGGTATAGCGTGTTAAATTTGTTCACCTGGATTAGAATTTAATTTTTACCGAAACTGTATATACATCTCGTAATTAGACGAAATTTTTATTTCTCCATATGCATACCAGGTTCAATCGCTCTTTCTATTTTCTGTCACTTATAATTCTACTATAAGAGGTCACTGCTGTTCTTAATTAAAATACTCGATCGAGGAAAATATTTCTTCTTTTAACTTTTTAAATATTCGTTAACTGATTGAAAGATCAGTGTAATTCGAGCAAAACTGCCAACGAGTAAATCACTGTCAAAATGATTTCTTTGAATGGCATGGATGTAGTTCTTCATAGAGATCTTGTCCATTAATTAGGATTTATTTCTATATCGATGTAAGAATAGATCAATAGAATATTTTTATATTCTTCTTTTTCCATTTTCTCTTTTAATTTTTTAAATATTCGTTAACTGATTGGAAGATCAGTGTAATTCGAGCTGAACTGCCAATGGGGAAATCGCTGTCAAAATGAATTCTTTGAGTGACATGGGTGTAATGCTTCATAGAGATCTTATCCATTGATTAGGATTTATTTCTTTATCGATGTAAAAATAGAAAAATGGGATATTTTTATATTCTTCATTTTCCCCAAATGTCTAATATATTTATGAAATACACGGTGTCTACATCTGGCTTTCTATTACTTTCTATCGCCTCGAAGATCCCGCAGTTTTTAAGTTGCTAGTTCGCAATAGAAAAGTGGTGTGTCCAGGAGTAACTTATTCATTGTTTTCTTGCGGTGTCATGTTTTTTCGCTTCGTTCGATCGGCTTTTATTTATTTTCATCGTTAGCCACATCAACAACCGGTGCCGCTTTCGCGGAAATATCGCTGCTTTCAGCAACGATAGCCCAGTTTCACTGGGCCTTGTATCGGCGACAAAAACGGGTCAGCTCTTGAGGCTAGTTCCGTACAGGTTTTCGATGTTTATTATAACAAATAAAAATAGTATCGGAGGTCGATAGACCAGCATCTGCTGACCGATCGTTAACCTATAAATGTCCAGTTCTAATCTGAGCGTGCATAATAACGATCAGATGGCAGACTGTTCGGACAATCCGCAAATGTTTCGCGAATTTACGGCACGAGCAACGCGAAATTTTCGTTCACGTCAGATTCTCAATCGGCTTTTCATGCTTTCGCCTTTGCGAACTTGCGAAGCACTTGGGTGGTCTTCTATTTGTTCCTTTTCGTTATGTAATGCTAATTTTGCGTATTTTGCGAATTTTTCTATATTTATTATTTAAATAGACGGATTAAAATTAGAAATAAGCTTCGCATTTTTAATAATTAATAAAGGACAAAGAGTGTTGAAAATTCGTGAATGTTTCTTAATTTTTGTCGGTGAATGTACGTTCGACAATTATTTATGTATTATTTATTTTATTTGTATAGGAAATAAAATGAAATAAAAAATTTTATATTCGCGTGACTACATACAAGAGGCTGTGAAATAAGGCATGGTTTGGAAATTATTTACGCGATAACGTATTGTCTCGTTAATTTTAATAAGGAAAAATGTGGAAAATTCCTGTGATTGCATTATCGTGAAAAATATTGTCGATCACGTTTAATACCGTTTTCTCGCGCATCGGGAATAACGAATTAAACAAATTAATTCAATAATTTGTAAACTCCATTGTATCGTATTGAAATACTCATTATATTGCTCGAGTTTACCTCTTCTTTATTCCAACGTTATTTCGACGATGAAAATAAGCGATAAAGGAAAATAGCATGTCCCTATGGAAAAACAAAATTTTTCATTTTTAAATGCTCATGGTACTCTATTCAATTTATGCCAACCGTGAAAAATCAAGTATTCAAATTTCACGGAAGAGTAATCATTTTTTACAGTCATGCAAATTTTATAAAAATTTAATTTTCATGGATTACATAAAACAACCGAAACATTTGTTATACGTGAACCATTGTTTTATGTTAATTAAAAGGCAGCCGCGACTGCGGTCACTGTTTCCAAATCGCCAACCATGGATCATAAATTAGAGTACGTCGATCATAAATCTCGTGGTTCGTTTTCGACCTTCGCGTCTCACGGGTACTTCGATTTTCATTTTTCTTCGAGATAATCCAGCGTCGTGCTTGAGGTGTATAACCAGTTTAACAACAAATGCCTATCTCTCTTGGCCTGTCACAGTTGAAATATATCTTATTCTCTGCAAGCATGGCTGACCAGCGCGTCGGTAGCAGGTAACTCAATTACGAACGAACTTCGCCAATCTCGATTCACTGGTTCTTGTGAATATCAAAATTTTGCCAATGCAAATTCCTAGATGCACGGTATAAAATGTTTTGCTTGCGTTCGTCGACGTTATTTCACGTAATCAACGTGCACAGGGTTGAATTTCATCGCGTTGACATTCGTTCTTTTAGAATTAAAATTAAAATTCGTCTCTGCGAATATTCGATGCTCGAAAGTTTGTCAGTGCATACGTTTATTCGTGTTAATGGTTCCCAATTACGTTAGTCGCATACTTGTACATATCTCTGGTTTTCCATTTTTTTACAGAGTAAATGGAGTAATAGGGGGTGAGAGAGTGAGAGAGGGGGACGCTTTTTGACGAAACGTTTAAGAGCCGTAGCTCTTTGATGTCGATTAAATTGGCATAACCAACGCAAAATATGTTAGGTGAAATTTTTTACTTTCTAAAGATTTTATGGTTCAAAGGTTTAGGTTGTGTCTTTCACCGAAACGTTTAAAGTAAAATATTCTCACGAAACGTTTTATTTAAATTTAAAACTGTTGGATTTAATAATGCATTATTTATAAAAATTTAAATATCAGATAAAAATATTATACTGCTCTTTTATTAATTTTTTAACAATATTCATTTATTTCTTTTTTTATATTTTATTAATTGTATATTGAATTCTCTAAATTTAAAACTGTTAAATAATAAAATTAATAAACATAAGGTATTATTTATAAAAATTTTAATATTGGATAAAAATATTATACTGCTCCTTTATTAATTTTTTAAAAATATTTAACTATTTCCTTTTTTATATTTTATTAATTGTATATTTAATTCTCTATAATCTCCTTTCTTCTGATAGGTAAATATTATAACCAATTATAAATCACTATGATACTAATGATAAATCTTAGATTAGAGAACATATTAGTTCCATAAATTGCAATATTATAAAATCTCTAAAATATCGTACACTCTAAATGTTTTACAAAAATATTATTTTATTTTTTAAATAAATTATGGTATATAGTTTCTGTAATTAAAATCTTTAACTAATTTTACAAGATACCTAGCTTTATATCTAACTGTCTACAATTTCCTCTATCCTAGTGGTGGAAATTCTAATTGATAGCAATTCGCAGTTACAAACCGATAAAACAAAGTGGAAAAATGGTACATACACGTGTATCGCTGCGAAGTCGCGAGAATTTACAGAGAGTTAATTACTTTGCCAATGTACGACATCGTTAACAGATTTCTCTGCACTTTACACCGTAGTACCGCCATTCATAACGACACCATTCGAATACAAACGCGTAACTTCATTGAAAGACCAGTAAAATCCACGTTGCTCGGTTCGTTAAAATCTGTACGCGACATTTCCGATGCTCCCTTTCTAGGTATGACGTTCTCAGGTCAACTGTTTTGCCCCTGTGAATTGCCGTGTTGTCGTCATTTGCGTAATTACGAAAACTTCACTGTTTGACGAGTGTTGTCACGGCGTAGAGAAGACTGTTGACTCGAAAGACTGTCAATTAACTGCAAACACAGCAGTTGCAACACGATGAACCTGTAGAAAGTAACGAAATATTCTCTCCCGATGCTCCAGCTGTAAACCTTGCTTCTTGCGTCCATCCACTCTAGCCTAATCGATAAAGCGATTACTATCGATGATGATGCGATTACTATTCTCGCGTAGACCGCAGTGTCTACGCGTCATACGTCGGCTTAACACGTTGATTGACATAGTGGTCAACAGTGACCCGCGCTTGGCTCCTCAGCGGGGTTATAGTGGTCACCAGTATTTGGCGATAGTCATTTTTTAAATTTATATTTCCTTTATTCTAACCAATTTTTGAATATTCCAGCAGCGTAAATAAATAGAGAACTTTAAATAGAAGACATTAATAATTTGCACCATTTTCTTTTTGCAATATTTTATCATAATTCATCATTATATCGTAAAAATGATGGAAATTTTATTGTAGCCCCCCTGAGCATACCACATGAAAAGTGGCAGTCAAAGTGTTAATCCTATATGACCAATGAATGCGTAGTGTCTCGATTATGATGTCGCTTTACTAAATGATGCTGATGTTAGACTGTTATGCTAACGCAATTGCTATTTGTTTAGTCTGTTGCAAGAATCCTTTAGACTGAGCCTTTGAACTTCGTTGCATTGCAGAAAGTGTCTTTAAAGCTTAATAAATTTGTTAGGAGAAGAGATTAATATTCATCGCTGACTGTGATAGTTTACATGGAAATTAGTTCATTGATTCGTCAGCCTGTTATTTTTAAATGTGAATACTAGTGAACATTCGAGGACAACTGATTAATACTTCGATCATGCGTGTACGGCATTTACTGGAGCAAGTTATACCTTCTCTTCTGTCACTATCGAGAACAAATATCAGAGGAATATTTTACTCTTATTTTAAATAAAATTACCTCGGTGTTTTGTGTAAGATAGCTACGAGTACGAAGTGTTAATTTAATCACAAAATGGTGATACAATCGATCAATTTTATTTAAAAATATTGCGTACCTACGAGAAGCGCACTGGCCTTGTATAATCTCTGCATCTACTTCCTGGTACTCGGTTTTCTCACCGGGTGACAATTTTTTCACGGAAGCGTTCATCATCTGGTACAAATTCGTTAGTCATAAGTAAGAAGCGAGAATCTTAAATAGTTTATAGAACTTGAAACTCTGTCTCGGGGGTTCCGCAAACGTATTACAAGGAGAGTGCAAGTCCTTCGGGTCATGGATTTAATTGAAACTTTGCAGGTTTGTAGATTTCGTCATGCAGTTCAAGAAAACGTATCATTATAAGGGCAACTACTGCATAGTTTTTGAGATATTTACGATTAAAGTTTTATTATTGCCTTAATTACAAATTTATTTCGAATAATTTTCGGCGACGTCCGAAAATTTCCAAGCTGATGGCCCGGGGTTTGATCCCGTCCATAATTAACACTACTTTTATTTTGTGCTAATTGTTCGCCCATGAAAATAAATAATTTTAAATAAATTCTAAATAAATTCTAAATAAAATCTTTTAATAAAAAAATTAATTTTTTTACGCTTTCTCATGCTAGTATATATTTAACATTTTTGAAAATATTAAGCAAATCTATTTTATAAAGGACTTATTAACAAGCAACAGATGTTCCTGTAATAATATTCCACTTATTCGATGTACAAGATGTTAATGTAACCTATGCTTTCCCTGTTTTTATGATAAGTACTACTGTTGTAATCAACGATAAATAAGTATTTTTTATTAAACAATTTTATTTATGATTTATTTAAAATTATATGTTTTCATGGCCGAAAAATTAATATAAAATAAGAAATAGATTGAAAAGAATTATTAATTATGGACGGGATCGAATCTCGAGGCCATCAGCGTAGGAATTTTCGAATGTCGCTGTTAGGCCATAATGGTACTTGATAGGTATCGATAACTATTCGGAAGAAATAAGTAGTTAACCCATTTGCATCCAAACGCGGATTAATCCGCGAGCTGACTTTTTTCTATTACCAGCTGCTGAATATTCTTCATATGCCACAGATCACGTTTGATCCCTTTTGTGAGCATCTCACCTACATCGGTTCATTATATTCTTAATAAGTTTCGCTTTTGTTGTGAAAATCTTTTTAACTACCATTACGAGTAAGTGCTGATACGCGCGCGATGATACGGGCCAGTCGTCAGTTGAACGTCGCTAATGCCTGAACATGACACCTTAAGTAGAGTCATGGTGCAAATGGGTTAAGAATAATAAAGCTTTAAGTATAAATATCTAAAAAATTATAATGATACGTTTCCTTTAACTGGATGACTAAATCTACAAACCTGCAAACTTTCAACTAAATCAATGACTCGAAAGACTTGCACTCTCCTTGACAATTCAAGGGTTACTGGAACTTCGAAGAACGTGGTCGGAGCAAATATTTATCTCGCGAAATATCGCGGGAAAATCTCGTTTCCTCGAAATATAATTCTTCTCCGAATAATCGGTGACATCTAGTATCGTAAATCCGTATAACGAGATTTACGCCATAAATGTTACCGCGCAAATTATTGCCCTCTGTTTTCCCCTATCGACGAAGAAGGAAGAAAGGGAAAGAAAGACGGGAGAAAAGAGACGAAATTGCGTAAATCATACTGCATAGGCAAAGGATGGCGAACGCGTGAGCGAGTACAGAATTTTCAATGAAAGTATTGTTCAAAGAGATGGCGTTTGCGCGTATTGATTTTGCAAATAGCTTGCCTACGTACATACACGTCAATCCTGACCGGCGCAAATTCGAACGCGTCGTCATTTGAATTTAAAATAGCTCGCGTTTGACGCGTATCAAAATTGCTTTTTTTATTTTCTTCTGTGATAATCAGTTGTCACATAAACGCGAATTTACCCGCAATAAGAAACCACGCGTGACAGGAAATAGTCGTGGAACAATTACGCGGTATTACGAGCTAAGGAAATAGTATTAAGAGCGGTATCGAGTTAGGCTCGGGCGTTCGGGGTAATGTCTGGTGAATTGTATGGATGAGATATTTATCTCTTATTTATTGTGTCGAGTGCAAGCAATGAACAAAAGTCTAGGAATGCGTCCTGTGGATTTGGTTTTATTAGTGTGAATGCAAGTGTGTGTGGTCGAGTAATGGCACGAATGTAGATATGTATGTTTTTAGAAGTGCGAGTGGAAGATCTAGAATTCGTGATGTTATACAGTTGCTATGGATCAGAGTCAATTTGTTATAAGGAATTTCAGTTTGTTATAAGAAGTTTGAGAGTGAACAATTAAGATATAAGACGTGTGTAAATTATACTTTTATAATAAATATATGATTGTTATACAACAAACTCACACGTCCGAGTATCTGAAGTACCTGGCCCACCGAGGACGAGGTCGCGTGGGAAATGAGTGATCAACGAAGACAACCTGCATATGCAAAGAGAGAGTGTTAGATTTTAAATAAGGGTACGAGGGCGCGGGCGAGTCAGTGTGAAGCAGTCAGCCATTCAGTCAGTTAGAATTTTAGATAATTGTAGAATAAAGCACCAAGTCAGTGCCAGTCTAGCTGTAAGTCAGTACTTAGTTCTGCGAAAATTTGAGCCCAAGTACTATCCAGCGTAGTAGAGACTGTGTGACTCTACAATATAATAATATGAAGTATAACATATGCGAATATAAAGTGGCATGAAATATGCTGCATGATACGAGAGTGAAGACGAACAACCGATTTGGAAACATTGATGGACCATCGGATATTTACAAAATTATCTTGGAATGTATTGTTTTTAATAATCGCGAAAGGGTTAGAAAACGGAAATTTTAATTTCTTATGCTACTTTATTTTCACCGTATCGTTTTAATCGATATCAATCATGCGTGTTATTTTTAATTAGTAATTGTACTGTCTGCCTCTTCAATTTTTGCATATATTTATTAATCATGTATTTATTAACATATATAATATATTTTCACTATTTTGCAATTTTAAGATTGCATCGATGGAGTGGGGGTGCAAAGGCGCGGGCGAAGCAGAATGCGCGTAATCGAGTCATAGTGAGTAAAGAATCGTGTGTTTGAGAGTTAGAGTTCAAGAGTTGCGGGAAACATAGTGTAATATTTTAATTTAAATAAATCTGTTTCGTTATTATAAAGGAGTCGTTGTTTACTAAACGAGCAGATCTCTATCTGCATAGGATTTGTCTAGCATTAATCCTGCAATTATTAGAAAGCGATGACTTGCTGAATAACGTGGAAGAGTTACCAGAATCAACTTTGTCATCGGCGAAATTGAGAGTAATTGCATAAACACGTTTCTTCATGCTGGTACTTTTATCTCTGGAAAATGGTATATCCGTGAAAAGGAGATAAAACATAGATCGTTACAATAAATTCTATCGATGTTTTGGATTTAGAGGAGACATACCGGTCATGGTAATAATTATACGTTACCAGACGTATAATTTGAACGTCTTCGACCGGGAACACGCCATTATGATTTATAATCGCCGGTCTTATGTCGCTTCATAATTGCTTTTCTTTTATGACTGGATAAATACCAGCGCCATTTAATCACTGCTATTAAGTCTCCTCGGAAAATATTAAATAACTGTATATCAATATTCATTCGAAGACAAGTAAGAACAAATTACTTCGATTCTGATGCTCATAAATCAAGCGATTCAGGAAGAGTCAACTGTCCCTTTCTCCCACTCGTCATACGCCCACGTTTTTTCCTTCTTTTCACCTTTCTTTCGATTTTTTTCTCTTTTTTTTCATTTTTCCTTTACGTGGTTTCTAAAAATTCTACCGCAATTTGCATTCCTCTCGATTCATTGTGTCGTCTTGTGGAAATAATACAAAGATGGTGTACGATAGTGGGCGATGTTAACGCGACGTATTACTAGCAATGTATTATACCTAGAAATATAAACACGTTTCTCATCATTTGCATACAATGCTAGACGATTGGAGGGGCGAGCGCGGTAACGCTATAATGAAGATTTATTTGCATTTAAAGGGAGGTCTGACAAATTTCGTTGATACCTGTTCACCTGGCGGTGCTCAACAGGTTGATTTCGCGATTACTCGTTGGCACAATTGAATCAATCTCGCCCAAAATATTCATTTTCTTTGTCACGGGGACAGAGGGTATGCTTCTGTCGGCAGTATTGTTAGAAGCTTTTATCGAAGATATTAAAATTCATCACATCGAAGTCGAGCTATCAGAAGATAATTTGCATGCATTTTATTCATAAGATGCATTTTTCGCATTCCTTTTATTTTCCGACTAATGGTGAATGAATTCGCAATTAAATTTCTTATTTTCCTTATTGAGTTTGCAAGTTTGAATCAATTTGCATTAGACTAAGCAAGGATTAGTTAATATAAATCTACGTAAATCTACAAAAAATAAAGTTTCATTTAATTCAAAATATTCATCTTCCAGGTTAATGTCATCGTGACAGGGAGCTTGCTTTCGTTGTCAATACTGATAAAAGATACGATCGTAGGTATTAAAATTCATAGTAAAATTCATAGTGAAGCAATTAAAGGAATAATTTGCATACAATTTATTTTACGTTACCTACTTTCCATATATTTTTCTATTTTACGACTATTGAGCAAATTAAATCTCTCATTTCCTTATTATCTCCTATTGTTCATTTTTATTGTCTTTTTATCTCTCAGTTTTTATTTCTTTTTATTTATCGTTTATCCCGTATTTTTTTATTTCCTTATTAACAAATACATTCGCGTATGGTAACAAAATTTCGTAAATAGGAGACACACCAAATTTTCCGCAAAAATTAATTATACCACGCTACCGCATTACGTTCACGACGCAACCCATAAGCCGGACGTCCCAGAAAAAGTTCAACATGAGCACCGATGATCACTACCAATGCAACACGTAATATCTCAATTCATCTTACCCCACGCGATATCGGATCAGGATCCCCGCCATAGCCGTCCGTGGAAAGAAATAACGGCGCAATCATCGGCCAAAAAAGGAGACCATTGATTCCGAAATTACCCGGCATTACCGATCGTATAAGGCACTCGCCACGCAGCCTGCAGCCGGCTCGGTGCAGCCTTCGGGCTCGAACAGACGATAGTTAACAGTACACGCCTATGCCCATGAACTCCGTCGTTTCGTCGCCGGTGCTCAGGGTCGAGCTCAGCCTCCGCTCGCGACGTTCCTTTTTTGCTCGTGTCAACCCGTTGTAACCCTAAAAATAGTGCCGTAGGTGCCACTTTAACGCTCCGGCTGCAGCTCGCGCCGGAGGGATGAAGAAGGCCGATAAAACGAGCCATGGTGTCCCGTGGGCGTGCAGCGATACGCGACGACACGCGTGGACGCGCTTCGGCGTCGCGACGAACGAGCTGGAACCGAGACGCCTCGCGCAGTTGGGGAATTCGTTTAAGGGATGAAATCGGGGGCCCAGGATCGGTTCCAGAAGAGATGGATAAATAGATGACTTGGGCAGGCGTGAGAATTTTTTGAAATCTGCGAGTGATCTGGGATATATTAACCCTCTGTACTCGAGAGACGCCTCTCAGTCGCCATTAAATCAGATTCTAAAGATGGATGTTAATTAATATATCAAATTTACAATTACCCAACGATACGTGGAATATCGAAGTAAAATAATTCTACGTCTTAAATTGCGTATGATTTCTTATTTACGGTTTTAAAAATATCGTCAACCTTATGGCAGAAAGTCTCCAAATTACTATTTCCCTGTAACGAAAAAATCACCGAGTGCAAAGGGTTAACACGTTGAGTCCATTGTCGATATTGCTGTCCTTTCCGTTTAGGGAAAAGAATATCAGTCGTGTCATTTCGAAGACAATTGGTGGATGCACTTACGCAACAATCAGATGAAGAAATTCCTATGCATATTGAAAAAGGAATTGTTCACCAATTACAAAATCCGAAGGTATTGTTCCGAATGATACAGCAAAAATTCAACGCTATTCAACGTATTATATACATTTAACGTATATGAAGGATTGTTTTCGGGTGGATTGACTTAAGATAGTATTGTGAACTTCTTAATAGAATAAAATAAGCTTGTAAATAGAATGACGGTGGCTGGCTATGAAACAAGAGAGATTCGCTATGGGCACACTTTTCTGATCTTGCTTAAAACTGACTTTCAAAACAGTTCTTTCACGCCCTTGCACCCCACTTACCTTTAACCATTCATTCTATCCTCTTTCATACTCAGGCTTTCTTTCTCATATATATATCTACCATAAACATTCTTTTCAGTCAATCCTCTTGCACGCGGTCACTTTCGTTCTAAGCCCAAACACCCTTGACATTCTTTCAGGGTCGCACTCATTCCATTCCTACATATATCAAATTCAGCGTATATAATATATGCAAAATCAAACCATAATTCTGTTTAGAGTGTTTCAATAAATATTAAAATTCCTACATTTATTTTTTAACTACTGTCTGTCTCTAGGGACTGACGCCGGGTTCAATGTGTTAATAATTGTATCGAAAATGAAGTTTAACTTTTGGTGATGAACCTTTCTCAGCTTTGAGCATTTTTCTGATAGTTTGGGTTTTTATGATGATTAGATCGTTAGATGGTTTCATCTCGTTGGCAGTTTCGTTTTTTGAACTTGCCTGTGTATGTTGTTATACAGTTTCTACAATTTTCACTGTTTTTGAACGAAAAAAATTGCGAGTGTTTCTCAAACGTTAGTAAATAAGAGAGCAAGAACCTCGTGCCGAAAAGTCTTACAGTTTCTTTAGAAAAAATTCCCAAAGATGCGCTTTTTCGTTTGGGTTTTGGTCTTACAGCTGAGTTACAGCTGGAAGAAGTATGCGTATTGTTTTTACCTGTACTAGAATGTTAAAGAAGAGGAAGTCGCTAGGAAAGTTGCTCGCAGTTATTTTTCCTTTTACGTATACACACTTACTCGCCACTGTTCAACCGATTTCTTCGTATGATCTTACATTAATAATAAATATAGTTTCGTCGTTGTACAAGTACGATTCGAAAACGATCGTGAGCTCCCTCTGACCGGGACGCGTGGGCTCATTCAGCGAAACGAGCTGGTGATTTTTGCCTGTCGACGAGACCACCTCCACCCTTGACGTTATATTCCCCATGGCAGTACGTCATCGCACGTGGGTGAGGGTTTGACGATAAAACGGTGGGTGGGTCAGCGCACCGATGTTTCGTTGCTCCATCATCCATCGGATCGGTCTTTCCCGCTCGCGGTAGCCAACGGATAGTGGAGCTTCTGAATTTCGCATGCGCCGATAAATCAGTCTTTTCGATCCTCTCCGCTCTGTCGACCGAACCGACAGCTTGTAACAGATACAAATTGCTTCGAGCCTTTTCGAGCTGGATTTTAGATGGATTTGTTGTATTTGCGGATGGTTTTCGGCCTGTTCTTCACGCTTCGCTGCGGATTCAGAGGGATCGTGGACGTTGATAAGGTGGCCCGATGTGCTTGGAATTCGCAGGCTTTGAGCTCCTCACTGCTGTTATGTTGGTCGCCCGAAGATTCGCTTTAGCTCCAGGGTAGGGCAAGAATTAACCCTGAAATTGGCGATTTAAAAGGGGTTACATGGTAATAGCTTTTTCTGTAACATGAACCTTCGTGAAAGTTTTCGTCACTTTTCACATTGTCAGGCTCAAACGTTTCGTAAAAATTAGAGTTATAATCGCAACTTATCGCGAGAGATGTATGTCATTGGCCATTATACTAATTAACGTTAAATACGATCTGCTTTTTGTTATTAATATAACAGGTTGCAAATAGATCTATATATAGAGAGAGAAGATTTTGCGCATATCGGGTGTGTCAAAAATTTTCAAAAACTCCACCTTGAATATCCTTCTCACTTGTATATTTTGATTAACACTAGATTTACGGATGTTGATTATATACCTAATTTTACCGAAGTGAACCAATTTGACAAAAATTGAAGTTTTTTGCAAACAAAATTGCTCCAAATCAATTTAAATGAAAGATTTATTATTAAAAAATGTTTAATGAGTCCAATTGGCTCAGTCTGTAAATCTAGTGTTAAAAAACTTGTTAGGTTAAAGTAACTACATTTTGAGGGAAAATAACTGGACGTATGCAGTTTGTTGTTAATTTACCCTTTCACCCCTGCAGACGTTGTATGACGCCACGCTACAACATGGCTGTCGGGCTGTGGACGTAATAATACAACGTCCATGAATTTCGAAACTGTTAGAGCTTAGAAAATTCTTTCTGAACGCTTATAACGCATGATATTGTATTTTGATTAGGTTTTTATTAGATTTGAACACAAATAAAATTTGTTAAATTGATTCAGGAACAGGACGTTTGCTACTCTTTTTATAACTTAAGAGTGGAAAGGTTAAGAAAAATTGAAATGATTTCTCTTATTCAATGCCGAGACGATTTGTTTTTCCTGCTATTTAGGTACAAATAGGTGCAGGAAATGTTCGTATGTAAAACAGGTATTCGTAAATAGGAATCTTATTTTTGTCTCAAATTCTTCAAGTGAGAACATATTTATTGTAATTTCTAGGATGAAATCACAACGTTTATTCAGTTTGTACAAGACTAGATATATAAAGTTTAATGTAGGCGAAATATATACTTCTTATGAGTTACAATACTTTAAAAGCGTTCTAGACTGTCCCGGATTTGAGACTGACTGCTCCAGGAGATAGCAGGTCCTTTTATTTTAAATCCAAAAATCGACCCCTTGATTGCCTGCATAGTATCGCATGTCCTTGAAATCCAGAGGTCGGTATTATTCTGCAACCTCTAGCAGGCCTGTCACCATCGTTGTATGGCCGTAGTTAATTTACAACAATATTTTTTCGTATCACTTAAATTGTAAAGCCTTATTTTTTAAACTCGATGCTACCAGTTCGCTCTTCAGCAATCGATACGTGGAACGTTCATTGTAATTTCTTCGTTTATCGAATTCTATCGTGTCTGTAATTAATTGCAAACGTACAGTACAAGTAACAATTCAAATTGCTCTGCGTCATTGTTCTTATAACAAGATTCTTTTTATGTTCAGTCATTTCAGCGTTGCTACTAGTTGCGAGACGTAATCTCTCGATCAGATACCTTCCAATACCAGATCACGTAACGTTATTGTTATCTTTGCGTCATGCATATTCCAGCCCGGTAATACGCGTCAATGGTATCAATATGATTGTTCTCATCCACTTATCTGCATTGCATGATTCAATATGCAGTTGTTTGTCCGCGGCGTTACTTGAGAATGATTGGAAAGCAAATTCCGCGCATTGTTTCCGAGGAATCGAAGGTCGTTAGAGAATATTACCATAGATAAATACTTCCATTGGCTCTGTTCTAGCGCACTCAATAATTTCATCCATCCTTGACCATTTATCGAGATGTAAAATCATTTACCGTAAATTTCTCGGTACATCGATCTTCAAGAATATCTACTCCTTCCTAAATATCACTTACGTGATAATCTTTGCAGAAATACTTCTCATTTAGCACTTTGACTTTTTATGTGGTACGCTCAGGAAGCCATGATAAAATTTCCATTATTCTTAGGATATAATGACGAATAATCAAACAATATTGCGAAACAAAAATGGTGGAAATTATTAATGTTTTCTATACAGAGTCTTCCATCTATTTATGTTGATGAAATTTTCAAAAATTGGTTAAAATAAAGGAAATATAAATTTAAGAAATTAATATCGCCGAACACTGGTGACCACCATGGCCTCACTGAGGAGACAAGCGCCGATCACTGATGACCACAATAGCAGTCAACGTGTTTTAAGGAGTTATTTCACAGAATATACAAAATTAAAAAGAACGCCATTCGCGATTCGTTTTTCATTCGTTTATTAATTTCATTGGAATTTATTTCTTCTCTTGACGAGAAATTCAGAACTTTTCGAAATTGTAACACGCATCATGTTCCCTTGCAACCACAGATACAATCGACCCCATTATTTACGAGCGTTGACAGTTAAATTTGTCCAAAAAAGAGAGAAAAAAGAGAATTTCTATTAAAGCATCACTCGCAAATTTCACGCGATTTTATAACAAACAGAGAACAGGAAGGAATATTTTTCAGATAATTGTTACAACACAGACCTGTTTCGCATAACTCTGGTTACGTCACCGCGCCACTTGGCGCCACTAAATCTACATATTTAGCCGTTCGCTGAAATTACTCGTGCCACAGCATAGACCGTGTTGTAGCGTCCTACGGTATCGAATCTCTTCGATTTCCAAGAACGCTTATCACGCGCCAAATTAATATTGCGTGACTAGTTGTAATAATAAGGATCCAGAATGTGTGTGGTCAAAAGAGAGTGTTTATTTAGAGAAAAGTGTAGAATAGTTATAATGTAGACGTTGAACGGGGTACCGTTTCGAACACGCGTTTGTACGTGTAATTAAGATGTTTTAAGGATCGGTGCCGAAGACGAACTAACTTCTCGATTTTGCTCCATGTCCTGTCTCGTCGTGTTCGGTCCGATGTTTTCTCTAGTTTAGTTCTGATTAGGTAAAATAGATGGTGGTGGAATGGTAAAGAGTTTTAATTGGACAGAGGGTGTGACATAAGGACCTTTGGCTAAGGAGTAGAAAACTGTCAAGGAACCGATTTCTGATGGTCAATGACGTGATTTATAAGTGCCGTCCGTCCGTCGCTTGTTGGGTCTGTCACAAGTGGGTGGTCCCATCTGTCGCGTCTGGTACCAGTAAAATTCCTAATTTTGCTTTACCTTTATAAGCTTAATCCGCTAGAACGGCGTTGAGACACATCGAACCTCCGGAATTGCAGTCGCAGTATAAAATATAAAATAAACCGTTAGGTCTGTTAAAAGTGTAAGCCTTAGAATAAAATTATGTTATAAAGACGCTCTCCGGGACGGAACACGTGTCGTATACACTATCCAGTCCCTGAAAGCCGAAAGGGAAACACCCGACGAAACGAGTAACCGAAAAAATTCGCCGAGTGATTAAGCTGGTGATAAATAACTCGAAATAGATGGAACTCGCGGCTGAAGATCTCTTAAGCTCCGTTAATTGGCTTGTATCTCGGAGTGTGCATAAATTTGACATTCCTGCGAACGATCCTTATCATCGAACCAGCCTCGTGCACGTTGCGTACCCGTTTATTAGCCAGTGACGTTATCTGTTCCCTATTCGCGTCACGTCTTTCCTATGACTCTTTCCGCGATGAAGAGGGCACACCAAAAAAGCATGGAAATCGTACACGACGTGATTCCAGGAAACTGTACCTGCACGGTCAGGCCGCTTGTCAATTGTGAAAGTTTAGTTGTTTGTCGGTACACGTTGTAAGCACACACGAGAATACGAGATGCGTTAGAATCCAGTCGACGTATCTTGCTTTTACGATCATCTTGATCGAGCTTTCTTTTCCACTGATTTCCTTTTTACGAAATAAACCGAATGAAAGAACCGCGAATGAAACATCTGTACAGGACCTGTACATCTGGACCTTGCAATTTGTTATTCGTTTATTTATTATACGAGTATCATCCTTTGATCAGAGCATCCTTTGATAAGTCAAGTAAAAATAAAGGGAAGATTTAACAGTAGGGTGTTGCAACAACAGTAGCTAAAAGAATGAAAAATGTTCAATTAATACAAGTCCGAAGTCAATCCTTTCGGTGGGGAATGGAATTTTATTATTTGCGAATATTCGATACCATGAAGCGAGTTTCTCTGCATCGCAGCACAAAATAATTATTTTGCACCCAGGGATAACAGTAAACCTATCGAATAGAGACCTTTTCGACTTTTTCACTCAGTCAACTTTAAGAGTGGCGATTTTCCACAACAGTGTTCGTTGCAAATGTGGTAAGCGTGAGAGAAATTAATGAAAATTATTTAAAAAATTATCTCGTATTTCCAAAGGGTAGTTAACACTAAACGTACCGGTACTTTATACATACGAGGTCCCCTTATGAAATAAACGTTGATTTTTAGACAAAAATTATTAATTTATTAAAGGAAATAATTTGCAACGTAACATTTGATAATAAAATAATTGAAAATAAAAACGTGTATTTTTATTTTTACAAATAAAATATTTAATTTATTAAACTTTTTATATATGACTGTTTCTTCATCATGCACTTTTCGCAGACCAATTTTTTGCAAATTATGCAAGTTTGCAAAACTTATTTGGAATTATTGCTTAGGCTGCTTGATGTTCTTTCCTGTAGGTTTTCCTCTTCTTCTTCAAGAAATTCGTGGTACTCCGTGATGTTTTTATTTGCTAATTGTAACAGGAAACGCTGTCTTGGTATCTTTATTCCAGTCAAAGGAGGATCCTGATTCAGGATATTGAAAAATACATGTACAGACCATCTACTGCATTTTGACTTAATAGTTAAGTGCCATGTCGGTCCCCAGGGACCGGCGCTAGACTTTTCGTTCGGGCCCGGCCGGTTCCCAGGGACCGGCCCAAACTAGAACCAAAAGGTGCTACATTTGGTCTTAAATTTTTCGCGATCTTTGGACCTAACGTTTGGGATATAAATTATTATAGCAATTGGTACAGTGTCTTCGAGTTTTAAGAATACTTCGCCCGCCGCCGATGGCTTACTTGATAACCAAGTCTAGGCCTGAAGCAAAACGGGCTAGGCACTTAACGTGTTAAACAATCAGATAGTATAAGAATTTCCAGAAAGTTAGGTGAGCGAAAGAAGTAACAATAAGTATAGGAATGTTGGATAGACAGCAGAATTAGTAGTGATGTAAATATAAAAATAATTTATTCTAAGCTAAAATGTATTCTAAGCGTTAATAACTCTCGGCTGACTCTCACTCGCTATCTCTCATAAACTCTATGACTGACTAAAATACACACTGACTCTTCCGCATCCTTGCACTCTTATTTAAACCTTGCACTGTGTCTTCTTTCATACTCATGTCCTCTTTTTCAATCGGTGGGTTACATATTCTAAACACTCAGAGACATTCCTAGGCTTTCGCTCTTCACTTGCATTTGATCCTCAAGTCCTAACATTCTCGACATTTTTTCAGGACCGTATTTATTCCTTTCCCACATAAATGTGCAATTATAAAATAAATTTCAAAAGGGTCATTTGACCCTGCGTGGTACGTTTAGCGTTAAGTAAACTGCGAAAATGAGTCGTAGAGTTAGATGCAATATTTGGTAAGGAGAAATTGATAAAGATCAGAAGTTAATGTGTGCAGCACTTACACGAGAATGACCTCTTAAACATCTAAAGGATTTCTCTATGATTATTAAAGTATAGCCTCTATGGTTATTAATAATTTCAGAGACGAGTAACGTCTACTGAAAGCTTTTCTCGTTCCAGTGTAAGCAATTCAAATCTCTTTGAAGATCATAATCACTTAGGTTGCTCAGAGGAATCAACTTCTAGCTAGAATCCTTTTAGAGATTGCAGGGTACTGGATGCTGTATAAATGGCAGTTTTGAGAAGGTATTTTAATACGTTGTGAAAGATACGAAAGGGAAGTTTACGCAAAGTTATATTCGCGAGGCATTGATACCCAGGTTGCTTTAATCAAATTCATCAGGACTCAGCGAAACGAGAATAAGTCGGGAAGCGAAGTTTATCAGGAGCCTGGCTCTTTAGGAGAGTGACTATCACGTTGCTCATTTTATTAAAAGACAGCTCGAATGGGAGAACGAATAAAATATCAGATATAAATGAAACAGTTGGTGAACGTTAAATAATTTTACAGGATTTTTATCGAACGTCCGCTGTTGTATGGAATACGGGATCTCTAATTAGAGGCTATATGCTTGAGGTCTGCTGGTTTCGAATTTTATCTCCCGACGCAGGCCTAACTTGATGGTAGACGTTCGTACTTGCGTTGAAGCTAGAACTATCCGATAAATTCGAATTACTTGTTTCACGTCTTATTTTTATTATTATCCAGAAGACGAAGTTATCTTTGAGAAAATTAATTTTTACTTTTATTCGGGACAGGGTAATCCACGGTAAGTGCTGTTTGATATAACTATTAGAAGGTAGAAGAAATATGTTTTATCTTCGATTTTTCAAACATTATTTTAAGGATCCTTTTTAAATTAGGTATTAATCAAATGCTTGGACAGCAAAATTAAGAAAATTTCTTTAAATATAATTAATACTGTCATGGAACACTTTCTATATATGTGTTTACTTGTCTTAGTTATAGTAGTATAATTATTATTATTTTATTACACTTTGAGAAAATGTTGTTCGTTACAAGATGATAATTCTAGTGTTGACGAATGATTTGAGGTTCAATTTAATCAGAAAATTGCTTTCCTGCATTTACTGCGATATTTTTACGTGTGCATAGTACATTCTCTGTGTTCCATATTTTACAGGTAGAAAACGGGTAGTCATCTCGACGCGAGATATCGAAGACGAACGTATAGCGATCATTAGGTCATTCGGTATCTCGGTAGAAAAATAGCTTTCGATAAGCAGCGTTGATTTATTCGCGGCCACCCTGTATAGCGGCAGATGGTGGATTAATATAAATCTAGGGGAAAAGTTTCATGATCTGACATGGCCATTGTGTACGCCGCGTCATTTGCGTTCTCTTGCAAAGTTACGTCACGACGTGAAAAATTCGTTTCATCTACGTAGCTTGAAGGATTTATGACAGGAGTTGATTTGTTTATCGTCGTGTGAATTTGTGCTGGGTTATTGCTGGCCTGGATAACGCGTCTTAAAGGAGATGAGACTTGACAAAATTGTGGTGGACATAGATGTCGAAAATTCGAAACGTACTTGGTTCTTGGCTGGCCTTAAGGCGAATTAGCATCGATTCGAAAAATAGTATCGCGAAAAAGTAGTAATAGTGGAAAATGAAATATTCAGATACGAAATTTTATGTAAAAGCGTGGAATAAATTTGAAAAGAAATGTGGAATTTGAAATAGTATTTTGTAACTTTGCGATATTGGATGTCGAGGGATGTCATTTAAAAAATTTGGAACTTTGGAGTACTGGATACCGAGGGATATAATCGTGAAAATTTGGAATTTTAAAGTAATGGATATCGAGGGATATTATCGTGAAAATTTGGAATTTTGAAATAACGAATATCCTGGGCTGTAATTTTGAAAACTTAAAATTTTGATGTAATGGATATCGAGGGATATAATTTTGGAATACTGGATATCGAGAAATATAATCGTGAAAATTTAGAATTTTGGAGTAATGGATTTTCAGGGCTGTAATTTTGAAAATTTAGTATTTTGGTGTAATCGATAGCGGAGGATACAATTTTGGAGTACTTGATTTCAAGAGATACAATTTTGGAACTTTCAGTGTTGGCTAGCTCTATACCACTTAATAAAAAGTCACGTTAGCGATGAAATATACAATATTTTTCTTTATACGTCCATTACACGTTTTCCCTCA
Source organism: Eufriesea mexicana (assembly GCF_001483705.2). Taxonomy (NCBI): domain Eukaryota; kingdom Metazoa; phylum Arthropoda; class Insecta; order Hymenoptera; family Apidae; genus Eufriesea; species Eufriesea mexicana. Next base: position 550,294 of record NW_016908175.1, on the reverse strand, counting down.
CCCAAATTTTATAAATTTGTAATCCCAAAGCAGAGTGTAATATCTCGAATTCTCACCGCTTGAGACTTCCTTAAATTTCACGTGGTTTCGAGATTTCGATGTTCCGAAAAATTCATTGCCAACATAAACGAAGCAACCTTCCTGTTTATGTCTTTCTAAAGGATGTGCGTGGCTGGTTCACGGTCCTCGTTAATCCTGCTTATACGACTCTTTCAGCCTGGTTTTACAATGGTCGGTAACTGTTTGGAATAGAACGATCTTCTTTTTGCTGCTGTCACCATTCGTAAACGACATGAAATCACGGTTAAAAGTATCCCGGCGTTGGCGCGCAGTTTGAAAATAAATCTGACAGAATTACCGGTTCTGTCCGTTCCGCGATAGGGATCGGTGTTCGCTATTTCCAGCGACGTATCTATCTGGTATTTTTACGTGGCTCGTGTGACGTTCGTTGACCGTGGTAATGCTCACTGACTACATTCGATATTACGGGCAATTATCAATCCGATACGTGCGATTTTTCTGTTTCGCTTTTCTGCGTTCCGGTTTCACCGAGTCATTAAATATTCTCATTCAGTGGACGAGATATCATTTGGTTCGTTCAATTAAATAGGTCCGTTCCACTTTTAGACGGTACACATTTCGAGTAACGTGAATAATTCAATTATGTTACGTTTGTGGATAAAAGTGGACATAAATACCTTCTACTATTTTTTAATAGTTAACACATTAGTATATTTAGGTAAAAATATTTAAATAATGAAAACAACTCGCAATAAACTATTTTAAACAAAAAATTGATTGACACTTTCTAGAAAATTCTCTCTCTCGCTCTTATTAACCGTTATATACCCATGTTTCCTCTTTGACGATACTCATATAATTGTTTTATTCTGGCACATTCTTCTAAACATTTTTTCAAACATCATACACTATATGACAATTTACTATAAATGAAAAAATCCTTGTTTCTTATGAACTCTTTTTATTTATTTTTACCAAATGTTGTTTATTACACTGTGTGTATATTAATATGAAAAAGTAATTTAATTTTTTTGTTTGCTTTTTGTAAATAAAAAACAAAACTGCTCATATTATATTTTTATCATCGCAAATGAGTTTTGCTTATTTAACCTCATTTGCATTCACACATATAAAACCAACACTCACAACGTTTAATTGAAAAGAAAGTGTTAGATAAATAATAGGTAAAGATTATTGAGATGGATAATGTAATAAATCTAATTTTTTCTTTTTTTTTTATATGTATACGAGAATCATCTTAATATTGAATATACTGTTGACCAATCCCATATTATATTATGAAAATTTTTTATTTGGTTTCGAGATCAAGAAATTGCAATTCCCTTAATTACTTTTAAAATATTCATTATCATAAAATTAATTATACCGATCTTCTTTCTTCTCTTCTTTTTAATATCATCTTAAGATTGAATATGCTGTTAACCAATCCTGTATTATGAAAATGTTTTATTTGGTTTCGAGATCAAGAATTTGCAATATTCTTAATTACTTTTAAAATTTTTACTATCATAAAATTAATTATACCGATCTTCTTTCTTCTTTTTAATATGAAGTTTAGTTATCGAATAACACAAAGGATAAGCTATTAGCGAACCTCATATTTTCTCCTTGAGGTTTTCGCATAATGCATAGGTTTTACGTTGGATTATCGAGAAGAATTTTCCGGATAGAATTTCCTTCTCAAATATCTTCGCGAATGCAGAAAGGAAGCAGTGAAAACATGGGAGATATGTACGTTATTCTAAATAAGAGGATAAAAATTCGCAGGAAAAATACATTTCGCACGAGGAGATTGAGCTTGCGCGAAGATTCGTAATTAAAATGATTCCAGTGGGGTAAAATGTAGGTCACGAATGATTAAATTAATAGCTTTTTTTTTGTCAGTGCCTTCGGATGACTCGCCGAATCTGCAGACCTTCCGTTTCCGTGAACTGCAGGCCGTTTAACGTCAGCCATTTTTTGCATTGCTCGTTAATTATCGATGGTGCACGTGTTGCAAAAACCGCGCCGCTTCTCCTGCTGCTCTGATTTCATAAATCATCGGTGTCGTCTGAAAGTCAACGTCAATTTATTTGTGCCTGGCGAGGACGAATTAATTGATATGGTGGAGTGTAAATTGACGACGGAGTGGCCTCACTCGTGTTTTTACCGTTCTCAATTAACACTTTGCACAAGATCTGGGTCCTTGGTATTAGCTGTGATACTTGCGCGAGTAAAATTTTTAGGCTGAAATAAAAGTTTCAAATTAAAAAGTTAATATTGATAGACGAAATAAAAATCCGGGACAAAAATGATCGAAAAATTGTGTAAACATTGAACTGCACGGGGAAACACAAGTATAAATAAAAAACAGTAGGCTAGAGGCAAATGTGGGACGCTGAGAGATACGTGAGAATGTGATTAATGATACAAAAATGGTAGAAAAATTAAATTGTACTACGAAATGGAAGATAAATAAGATAATAGGGTAAGAAAAATGTCGGACAGTGAGAAAAGGACGGAAATACAAGATCGACAAAGTTATTCCTGCGTTCATTGGTCGAAAGAAGAGAAAAATCACGTTGGATTAAATACGGATTATCTTCCTAAGGGATTTCAGAATATTACGATTCTCGTGCCACTTAATCTGGTAAAAGAGACGAAGAAACTTTCGTTAAGACGTCTTTATTAACTACGTATCTCCCCGTGACACTGTCTCCTGCATTTAATTAACCTCCCGTTTTTTTTTCTCTTTTTTTTTTTGTTCAGGTTGAATCGGTGGATTTGGCGTTAAAGATCTTGGATAAGTCGCAAATCAGGGGTAAAACGTTGTCTGTACAGAGGGCAAAGTTTCAAATGAAGGGAGACTCGTACGATCCAGCCTTGAAACCGAAACGGAAAAAAAAGGATAAGGAGCGACAGAAAAAAATGCAAGAAAAGTAAGTCGCACACTGTAGCTATATTATTTTTCACAATTTCTTTCTCATTCCATCGGCTCGTAATCGTGAATTGGGACCAAGGTAAGGTTACAATCGAATCGTTTCATTTTTCCGAATTTCAATTCTTTTATTTCCTTTTTTATCGAGCGATGTTGAATTAGTATGCAAGAGCCAGATAAAAATGGAGCTTATTAATCGTAGCTTTTTTCAATCAAATTATAACCATCGTAGTCTCTATATTATTCTCCCATCGTGTTTCACTTAACGCTCATTTATCAGTTAGTCTGTTTGGGTCGCTTTTTACAAATTGCATTTTTATTTATTTAGAAATTAACGCAAGTGTCGACGAAATTGCTATATTAATTTACTTGCCTTAATAATATATAGTAAAAGGTCGTTGTTTGGATTTGTTTTGGATAGCATTGTGCTATAATAAAAAAATTGCTACGCGTGGGTCTTTAGGTCCCTTTAATTATTCGTGTGCTATCATAAAATCATAAAATTGTGAAATGTACTGAATTAATTAGTTACGAGAGAAGAATATTAATTATTTTCATCTCGTCTCTTGGAATAAGGTTGAAAAAAAGGAATAACGCGTGGTTTTTGAATGAATTAGACAAACAATATATTATAAATGTTTCTCAATATAAATTGTACATATACAAACAAATGAATGGATTGGATTGCTTTGGTTTCACACTTGAATATTTGGATTAATTTTTGTATGCCGAATAATTGACCTTATGCAGGATATACGACCATTTTCCTTTAGAGGCACGATTCAGATTATCGATTAGAGAACCACACATGAGATAACGGGGACATCTATCGTTTATGGTTCCTGTTTAATTTATTCTATTACTGTTCTACATCGTCACTCTAATTTTTTATTATTTTTATCTCACGAGTCTAATTTCATTGTTGTCTGTCACATCTTCGTTTTCGCAAGAACGGAGAATGACGTGCGTAAATTCAGTGATTTCGCGATTACAAGCCTCGATTACATCGGATTTCTTCGCCATCAGGGTCCGTGAAGAATTCATAACCAGGACGAATTCTATCGCCGAGCAACCCCGTGAAATCATGTCTCGGAGCATTTCCAGCGTTTCCTTCCATTCACGTCCGTTCATTCATCTTTCCGTGTTGGCAGCCGTTTGAGAATCCCGTATCATACGTTACCGCTCAATCTCCGAGGAATCAAGATACGCTTCATCTTTACGCTCGATTTACGCTAGCCCCTGGTTACCCACGATCGGTGCAAGGCAAATATTATCCTTCGCTCTTCAAGGATTGATTTACGCTGTCGAAAGCCGGTATTCCCGCGATCAAACATCGTTTAAGCTATCTTCTTTTATGGCATACGTGTTCCTTATTCTTTTACACCGAATAGATGAATATTTGGGGATTTTTTAAATTTCAATATATATCGTGGTATAAAAATGCACGAAATAAGTCGAAATAAGTATTGGCATGGTAGAAGAGTGGTATCGATGAACTCAAGTTCTAAAATTAATATTAAAAAGAATATATAGTTGTTGGAAATATAATTGTAGCGACCAACGTCTTCACCCTCGCCAATAGATGGATTCTTACTTGAAGGAGATTCGAAGGCTTCCTCGCAAGTGCTCGGTGAATACTCGAGCTCCCTTAAATAGAAGTTCTTATGCCACCTAAGTATCGGCGGGGAGTCTAAGGCAGGGCGTGTTAGTAAGCCTTACTGACGCATTTCTTCCTTTTCCTGTCGTCCTTCTACCTGCTACTCTATCATAGCACCACGATAATCAAGGGGATACCAAAAGGCCAGCACCATAGGTACACCAAGACCATCAGTAGGAACCACAGAAGTTCTTACCGAGCGCTCCACTTGAACCCATAGAGCAGACAATTGTACAAAATAATCCTCACTCTTGGAAAAGAAATATTTGAAGTGATATCTTCACTACCAATCAAATATCCATCTCCTACATAATTATTAGAAAATTAGAAAATTTATCGGAAAATTGAAAGTACAAGAATGACATAGACCTGAATTTCAGAATGGGTTGGGTGTTTAAATTAGCGTAATAATTATTCAAAGGGGATAATTGACTGTTTCAAGGATGCTAATTTATTGTGAATTAGGAGAAGAATAATATCGACAAATTGTACAATTAATTTTGATTTTAAATTAATTTAATCATTACTACGAAAGTTTTAATGCGTGAAAGTGTTAATTAAAAGCTGAGATAGCACGGTTTCATTGCGGATTCGGAATTTAGGTTGATTTGGAGACTCGAGTGGTTTGCGTCTAATTATACGGATTCAAGGTCGTTGGGATTAAGATTCAAGAGAGCAGAGACATTTATGTAGAGTTTCACGAGTGCGGAATTATTTGTGTCGTGTGTGGTGAGTCTGGAGGTCGTTGGTATTCACGAATTCGGTGTCCTCGATGTCGGGTCCCAGGAGTTCCATAATCAATGGTGTCTACGAATTTGTAGTTGTCGATACTTGATCCCGTGAGTTCCGTAGTTAGCGGTTCTCGCCAATTTCAAGTGGTTAATCCACGAATTCTACGAATTTTAGCTCATTAGAATTTTGTTATATTATCACGAATATTTAGAATATAAAATTAATGTTTTCAAATTGGAACTTATACTTTTGTTTATCGAATTATATTGAATAATTATAAATGACAAAAATTACGTCATCTTTCCTTACTTTTTTCTTTCTTAGAAATATTATCTGATACGTTCAGTAATATTTGATCAGGATTTTAATTGATTTTATTAGAGAGGTATCGAAAATATGTCGGGAAATATTATACGTGTTGCAGCCATGTCTATTTAAAAGATTAAAAGATAGAATCCAAGTAATTAAGGATTCCGTTCCAAGCTTTGACAATTCTCGAACGCCAAGCCCAAAATAACGACCCTAAATACCTCTAAAACATTCTAACTGTTATTGTGCCAACAGGTTTTTAGCGCAAACTGTAATTTGAATATGCTCTAATTCTCAAAAATTTAAATGGAAAAATTAAAAACTCGATTAAATAATATATTTTCTGAACGAATTTTAAAATAAAAAGTAATATCAAATCGTCACTGAAAATGTGTCTCAAAATACCATTGTATACATATATTAAGATCATTATTGAGAAACAGAATTGAAAAATAGAATTCAAATAAATAATGATTCGCCATTCCAAACTTCATCGATTTTCAAATATCCCAGATAGCCCAAATAGCCCACTATCAAGTCCAAAATAACTTTCCTAAATACCCAAAAACATTCCGACTTATCGCCACCCAACGTTAATATATTTCCCTTCCAATATACCTCTCAACGCTCCCAAAAAAGAAACCAAAATTCTCCCTATTCCAACTTCTCAAAATTCCTTCGATCTAGCTCTATGCAACTCGACCTAAATACAAAAATAGGAACGATAACGTGAATCAAAATCTTTTGGCTTCCGTGATCCTTTCGTTGAAATTTTTTGAATTCTTTGGGGCTCCCGATACAAAATCGGAAATCTTTCGATTTCTCGATACTTTTCGTTACAATAGGGAATCGAAATTATTTTAGCTTCTCCGGTAGTTTTGTCGTAAAATCGCATGGAAATATTTCCGCTTTTACGGTGATTTCGTGGCAAAATTGCATGGAAATCTTTCGACTTTTGCGGTAGTTTTGTGGCAAAATCGTATGGAAATCTTTTGGCTTCTCGTTACGAAATCGACGAAGTCCACGAAGCGGCCATGGCGAAAGCCGGTCGCGCGCCGCAAACCGGATGCCACTGGTGCTGGCGGAGCGAGCCGCTCGAGATGCGGCCAGACTGCTTGGCGTTGGCGGATTCCGGTAAAAGCAGCTGCGCGACTCGATTACTCACGCCTGGACGTTACGACGAGCGTTGCAACGCGTGTCCCGCACCGCTGCACTTTCTTACACGCGCGTCCACTTTCCTCTACACCGCGAGCAAAAAGACGCGGATCTCTTCCCGTCTTGCGGCCCAGACATGTGCGATGCTGACTCGCGATGCATCGCAGCTTGCTTTTCTTCGTTCCTTCCCGACGATCGATAGCGATCTCTGGAGAGTACGCAAGGGAAATGGTTGTACTCGTGCACTTTTTATGACGTCCTCGAAATTTGGGTGGAATGTGCGGCGTATGTATACTCCTTTTTTCTTCTCCATCTTTAGGGAATTAATTTTATGTAGCATCATTTTTTCTTTTTTTTAAGCAATTGATTCTTCCGCGTAGAGTAATTCCGTTTTTCCTCTTTTAGGGAATTTGTTATTTTTTTTTATTTTTTAAGGAATTCGTTCTTCCACGTAAAGTAATTCTCCTTTTTTCTTGAAGCAATTTGTTATTTTATGGGGAATTATTATTTTTTTTTTTTTTTCTTTCGAGAAATTGAGTCTTCCGCGTAGAGTAATTCCGTTTTTCCTTTTTTAGGAAATTTGTTACTTTATGTGGAGTTATTTTTTTTACAGGAATTTATTCTTCCACGTAGAGTAATTCTCCTTTTTCTTGAGGTAATTTGTTATTTTATTGAGAGCAATTTTGTTTTTTATTTTTTAAGGAATTCGTTCTTCCACGTAGAGTAATTATTGTTTTCTTGTTTAAGGAATTTGTTTTATGCGCAATAATATTTTTTCTTTTAAGGAATTTCTTGAAAGTGGAAGTGGATGAAAATGAAAGTGGAATATTTCTTTACGTGCTGAATGTGAAATTTTCTGGGCAATTTAGACGGTGACGTATGATGTCTAACAATCAAAGAATTGTTATTTTTGGGATTTTATTAGTGACGTTTGATATCGTTTTTCGTGTTTAAATTATTAGATTGGGAAAGTTTCAGATTTTCTACAATCAAATCCTTTGTGAGCGTGTGTACGTGATGTTTAGGCGTGTTGGATTTGTAGGGTTTGTTCTGTTTATGTTCCCAGACTGGAACAAGTTTCGACATTTTGTAATTAAAATGTACGTCATGGTTTTGTATTCTAATGCTTCGTTACTTTTCCTCAGTGTTGATGATCTCAGTGTTTCTCCTATTTACATTTCTAAATTAGCAAAATTTCATACTTTGTACATTTAAATGCTTCATTCGCCTTATACTGTACATGTATGAACCTTTTCTAATTTAAAATTTATTTAATAATTAAATTTAATACGTTACCTGCTTTCATGAAATTCTAATGTCTAAATATTTCAGTAAAATGCAGAATCCATATATACATTCTTACGTGGAAGATCTTATTTCTACTTCTTCTTCGATCTTTGTATACGATACATTGTATCGTATTAACAGGACGTGCAAACGAAACAAACAAAATAAATCTTCGATTTATCGCGAAATGTAATTTTGATTTTCGAGATTTATCGCGAAAAGAAGAGAAACAGTTTCGAAGCCTGCGTTCCGAAGATATAAGGGTATTTTGATTTTTATCCTCGATATAGCATACACGTTTCGTGTTTGCCTTGCCGGAGATGTTTTGAAATTTTTACGAACCCCTTGTAAATTTGTCAGTGTTCGTTCTGGCGGGAAAACAAAAAAGAAAAAATAAAGGGGAAAACGGAAAATAAAAAATAAAAAAAAAGAACGGGAACGGTTTTGTATCCATGACGATGTTTAATAAAGATCGGGCGGTTTTTTCACAGAATCGAATTCGCATTTGATAGCTGTACAAAAAGATACATACGTTCCTAGCTTCCATACGAGTGCTCTGCTTTTCTAATATCGCGTTTCTGTTACGAATATATATCGCAAGAACGATACGCGTGCGTTTAATTAAACGCGTGGATGAAATTTTCTGTATCTACCCGTCGATCCAATTTTTTTCTGCTAGCAAATTTTCCTTCCGTTGGTCGAGTTTCAATTACGGTTTGAAAGATGAGCCGAGTTTTTCGCCATATTTCCCGGAACGTTGCCAAAAAATCGCGCATTCTCGCGAAGGTGGAAACAATTGAAAATTATTTTTAAATCCGGTCACATTTTCCTAGAATTACCGCGGAGTTCCGCATCTCCATAAAGAGGAGAACAGGATAAACGTGGAGAACTGGAACAAGGGAATAACGTCGAGATACAAAATAAATAACGAGCATCGAGCTTCCATTAAGATGATTCACCAATTTACGGTGGAAAAAGCTTCGACTGTTATCGAGCCACGACTCTGACAATTTATTTCATTCTAAATCCATCGAATCGCACATCCACGTTACATTTCCTGTTTCGACAAGTACTCCATTAACGTATCTGTGGAACACGCAGAGAAACGCCGGGATTGTTCCCTTTATCTCTGCTCCATATTTTCTCCTGCTCGATACTCCGCTGCTTTCTTCGTTACCGGTTTCTCTCTCTTCGCTTTTCATAGGCGATTACCTTTGAACCCTTTACAGCGTTCCGGAAGTCGCGCAAGAAGAATATTCAATCGTAAGCATCCGAATTCGCTCGATGACGAAAGTTAGGAGTTTTTTAAAAGCACTCTTTCTTTGCGAGGTATTTTATTCGATAGAGCTACCAAAAGTGCTAATAAATGGTAAAATATTACAGGATACCGAAAACTGGTTTTATTGTATTCAGCGTACAGAAATTAAATATTTATATACAGGGTGGGTCACCACATAATACCATGTAGATATCCGTCATTGTTATTACGCATAGCGAAAAATTGTTGTCGTTTAATGGTGTTAATTTTAATTATCAGGGAAAGTTATTATAAATATAAAATGTTATGACTATACCAAGTGCTTTGACACTCAAATTTAAGATTTTTCAAAAAGTGGAGTTAATCGATTTGTATAGCGAATGGCTGATATGTAAACCTAATATACGTAACTAACAACACACAAAATAAGGTATACCTTCACCCACCCCTCTCTTCAAACTCTACCTATGTAAAACTCCGAAATTACACGTCGATTTAGCAATTCGAGGAAAATCCTTAAGAAAAAAATATCGTCAGTAATAATAAAAATAAAAATATTATCATCGCTATAATTTCTCATCGCGATATGCTCGATACCCTATATGATAAATAAAAATATTACGTTTGATATATTCGCCGTCCGTCGATAATAGGTTGGTTAATTATGGCTAAAATCTTCGCTGCAGGGAACTAGAAAAATCCGCGAATTCACACGCACGTGGATTTCGACCACGCTATGGAACCTTCTCACCTCTTCCAATTAATTCCTTTCACGTCTTAAGTTCGCCCGGTTCCCCTTTCCAGCCGAAACAACCTCGGGTTCATCGGTTCGAGGGCAAGACGTGTCGGGTTTGAAATCCCCGGGTGCACCTGGAACAGGGTCCTTATCCGTACGCGGCGTCCGTAATCATCAGTTAGTCGACGCTTGGCGTCTTCATCGGTGCGCACGGGCATCCGCCTAAGAACGAGCGCAGCGAGTTCGATGGCCTGAACTTCGCGAAAACCAGTTATTTGCGAACGAACAGGGCCCTCCGCGACTCTTCTTAGCCGGAAGTCTTCGGCTCTAACGATCTTTTCGCGTCCACGAATCGCTCGATTATCTCGTTTTCCTCTTTCATCCGATTTTTCCCCGTTGCACAACGAGCCCGATGCGCCCAAATGCAGCGAAAAACATTTTTCAGCAGGTATCATATATGTATATCTTATTTTTCTATTTTATAAATTTCAAATATATATTTAGGTTGATTTTGAGTTTCCCCTTATCAATTTTATCAATAAATTGGTTTTTAAGATGAAAATGTGAAAATTTTGCAAACAATCTTGCAGACACTTTTAATTTTCTTAAATTTACTTTAATCTTTGAGATTTTATACATAATGGTATTTTAATGAATGATCATAAAGTATTAAAAATTGGCTGATTTTTCAAAAAATGTTCTAAATGGATTTTTGTGTAGAGACTAATTATTTAATATAAATAAAATAAATGCGATACGTATAGAACGGAATAATAAAGAATGAATAATAACTTATTCTTAATAAATAATGAATTATTCATATGAGAAACTTTGCTCAATTTATGTGTATACTAGGTAAATTTCATTGTATAATTAACCGTTCAATTACAATGGACCTACCATTTATAAGAGCAGTTAATACTTTCAGACGATTTGAAACTCGATTTCTTCAAAGTCGTATAGTGATATTAAAAATCCTCGAGTATTAAAAAAGATTTTGCTATATGACGCTCCATACTCCTGTTTACCTATTGGTAAACAAATTTTTTTTGAAACCAAACTTTTCTATAATGATTTCTAGTCGATTTTCCGCGCACCGGCTCCCCATACTCCGTTCATCCGCTCGACGATCCGTCCCGTCCACTCCATAACGATTCCTGCGTTTCTATGTGGCTTTGTGGGATCGTTCCTGCTGTGGAGGATTTTCCGAATTGCCGGTATCGCACTAGTATGCATGATGGAAATAGGTAAAGTGCCACGATCTCTTTCAGCCTGTGGAATTTTACTTGCACTGCGTTTCTGCTCACGCTGGGCAGGAATAATTCGGTCGGGATGAATGAGGGATCGAGATGCCGGTGTCGTAACGTTGATTTAATTCGTTCATTAGTGGGTAGCCAGATTCGAGGAAGAGTCTATTTAGGAGAGGAGAGGTTGAATTTGACAGTTAATTTTAAGAAGTAATTTTTTATATTATTTTCGATTTTTCATTTATTTCATTTTTATTTTTGGTAAATCAAATTTGTAATTTATCACACTTTTTAATTCTGATTAGAGTGGTTTTCAAATTTCATTAGAGTTGTTCTTTGGGAAATTGGAAGGGCTGGATGGGTGATCGAGCTGCTGATATAGTAACATCGATTTAATTCGTTTAGTGATTGCTGTTGGAACTCGTGGAGAAGTTAATTTCAAAAAGTAATTGATTTTCGACTTATTTAATTTCTTAACTGGAAATGTATAATATATGACATTGTTCAAATTTCAATTCAATTAGGACGAAATTTCATTAAAAATTCTTCTCTCCTCTGGTAAATTATGTAATTATAAGTAGCGAAACTTTGATAAATCAGGAAGAATTAACCCAGTATAATCGCCCATAAAGCTAATTGCAATATTCTCGAGAGAATTCGATTTTCACATTTGTAGAATATTAGTTACAAAAATTGATGTTTGATAAGTCCTGCAAGAGAAAGGACAATCCTTGAAAAATTGCACAAGCAAAAGCTTTTCTTAATTAAGAAACGTTAAAAAATGTTATTAATTCGTCGACTCTTAGGAATGTTTTTCACGTGAAATACACGACGAATCTTCCATGGTTCCAGGAATCGCAATAATTTACAGGCTTCCATAAACGAATGGAATTCTAAATGTGTCACAGATATGATTCAGATGACAAAGTAGCTGAAATTTCACGGTATCATTCGCAAATTAGCCAGATAACGTATTTTTGATAACGACTTACCTCATTGCAAATATTTATTCTACGCAATGTACGCGATAAAACACGCTTCGCAAGTTGCAATTAATTTCTTTACCTTTTCGAAATTAACTCCTTATCGCGACACTATCTTCCGCGTGCAAAGAAAACAAGGAACACGCTATTATCCGCCTTTTTTCCCCAAAAGTTCGCCAGCGTTACGCAATTTTTATATATAGAACACGAGTAAAGCATCGTGCAGAAATTTTTCACGTAAGAGTAACCCGTTATGTGAAACTATATTAAGATTGCTTAACGCACTCGCTGTATCATCGATGACCAGGACACTATTTCTGGTTTACGTCACCCGGGTCATCGACGTGAACCATTCTTCGACACAAATGGACAGGAACGAAGTTTTCCTCAAATTCTTCTCACGAACTCGTTCTCCTCGAATATCCTTTCCTCGAATATCGTTTCTACTGATCGATTACCATTTTCCGAATTTTACCGTGAATTTTGTTGCTTCCGTTGAGCATTGTCAGGCTTCTCGTGTTTGTATTTTTAAATCGAGAAAATTTCTTGAATTCAATTTTTCGTTGGAATGTGATTATGTCGAGGATTTAAAAAATTCATTGAAAATTCAGGATTTATTCAGACTCCTTGGAATTAAATTCGAATATATGTAGAGATACTTTTAATTGACAAATATAAGGAATAAAAGATGTTGTTTCATTCCAATATATATTTATTACGGGCTAAATGAGACTTAAGAATAAAGTATAAACTAAGAGACTAGAACGATAACTGATTTATGATTACGCAATTAACACTCACACGTCAATTCTTCTTCAAACTCCGTAAAGGACTGTTGATACCGTGGTCGTCCTGATCATCGTCGTTTCGTCCTTGTTCAAAAGTTGTTGGCACGCAGGGAATGGATCATATAAAGATCAATAAATTGAAGCTGGAGTTGAAGAAACGAAAGCTACAAATTTTGGGGTTCACAAGGAGGGTGCAAGTCCTTCGGGTAATTGATTTAGTTGAAACTTTGCAGGTTTGTAAATTTAGTCATCTAGTTCAAGAAAATGCATTATAAGGGCAACTACTCGATAGTTTTTGAGATATTTATGATTAGACTTTTATTATTACTTTAGTTACAGATTTATTTCAAATATTTACCGAACCCCATACCCTGTACCCCGTTCCTGACTCCTGAGAGAGTGCCAAGAGGGTACGCGACGTGGTTTGCCCAAACTCCCAACTCCCATCAAATGTTTATATAAACTCGTTTATACAAATTCGTTCTAGGAACTTATATTTCTTTATTTGTATCTTATATCCTATATTGATTTTTGTCTAGCTAAACTTATCTTTTCAACGACTGGTTTCAGAATTGGTAATGGTAGTTGAGCGAGTAGATTTTTCTTTTCTTTTATCGTGCGTTAGAAATTGTAGACTAGATTGGATATCAGTAGAAATGACATGCCTTCGTTGTTCTTTGAATGCCATTGACACTGGAGTACTCGTAATATAGATTTGTGGTATCGCAGAAACATAATGCAAACTTTTACAGGGGTAATTCTCACGAGGTTCCTACTGTCGTAGAATTTTTCGCAGTTATATTTCTAGATTGGGAAACTTCTCGACATTCCGTGATTAAAATTTTCGCCAGTATGTCATAGCATACCTTTGCACTTGTGCCGATGACTATGAGAGTGACCTGTGTCACGCTTCGTTTCGAGATATTAAAATTTTCGCATTGCGAATATATTATAAATTGAGAAATTAATTTCGACCAAGTTACCCGCTCAATCTAAACGATCTTCCGCTATTTTATCGAAAATAATTTTCTTCTGTTACAAATAAATATAATGACAAAGTCAGTGATAAAATAATTTCTTTCAAATTTTTTACTTAGACCACTTTCTATTCTTTTGTTGTCATTTCTCGGCTTATAAATATTTCAGCGTTTCTCATAATTAGATTCCTAAATGGAAGAAAGTTGTAGACATTGGCTGAGCGTGACACCTGAGCGTGACACACCCGGAAACGTTATTTTCAACGATCGGGCGAGGAAAAGAAATAAGAAAAGCTGGGAAAAACAAGCACGCGTGCGCGAGTCAGATCGACGCTGTAAATTTATTCGAAGACTGTCTTTTCACGAAGATTTATCGCATGCATGTAGTACGCTGTGTTCCAAGACGGTTCATTTATCAATACGATTTTATACTGCGTGGAGTTATCGTATTTAATAAGCCGTCCGCAGGGTACAAACTCGACGAAGTCTAGCACAGCGACACTTCGTTAATTTATCTCGCCAATCAGCTCGCGAATTTTATCGAGCGTAGCAAAGCGCGCGGCTGCTTTGCTTCTGTCCTTATGACTACCGATTTCACACGTGCTTAATTGTGACATAAATATTAATGACGCCGCGATGAGATGAGAGCCCTAATCGGCGGTGATATCACGCCATCTCAATTAATGTTATCTGATTTAAGCTAATATCCGATTAGCTTAATTGATTCCGCTGGCAAGGGTTGAGTAGCTAACTAATTATGTGCAAGGGTGTCACAACTTCCTCAATAGATAATCCGTGTCTGTGTGTGTGAGATAGTGTGTATGCTAATTTATAGTTGCCTGAAATTCTTGATTGGTTAACCTTTAAGAATGTCAAGGTGTGGTCATGCAACGAGTTATTTAGTATACCTTTTCGGTATTTGCCCATAATTGATGGAAATAATTGTCAATTTCGATATTAAATTCTGCGAATAGGAACATGGAAAGAGGGTATTAAATTAACGTGATTTTTAGAGAAAGGGAATTATTAAGAAGCTCTGTAAATTATGAAATTCTTTCTATTTGTTTCTTTCGAATAAGTGGTTTATCTGATATGTCTTAGACTTAAATTATTTATATACACGTGATTTAAACATGTATTTTGGTTATTGTAAATCATATTGAGAATAAAGGGATAATAATTGTAGGACTTACTTATTACTGGAGAAGTATTTGTAGTAAGATCATTTGTTTTTTAAAATTACGAGAAAAATTGTTTATTCGATAAAGATCATATTTTTATATTTTTATAATATTTATTTTTATTTGTATTTATAATTATATTTATAATATTTATGTTTAATATTCATACTACCAAGGATGTTTTCTGGTCTCGTCACACATTTGCATAATAAAAACATTTCGTATTTACTCAGAGCAGGTGTAAAGTTTGTGCCATCATTGCAAAATGCGTCACGTTTCTGGAATTTCTAGAACACTTTTAAACCATTCTGTAATGTTGCGAAGCTCTCTGGAGAGGAATCGTGACTTTCAGCCATGTTGCAAAATGTCTCGCGGCATTGGTGGAGGTTACATGACCCTTTTTGTAGCAGACAGAATGTTGCCAAGTTATGCTTGCGCAGTGCTTTTAACCTCGCTGCAATGTTACGAATAGTTTGAATGTTTTCTGAGAATGCTAGAGCAATCCTCAGCATTGTGTCGACGTTGTGTTCTCAAAGATATTTTCGGAAATCTGACGATCTCGTGATTACCGCTGAATTGTCAGTTGCCATACACAGATCATGTTACTGCATGTCTGTGCCACTTTATGTACACATATTACTATCTTTGACAGTGACGAAGTGGTAATAACTATGTTTCTTCTCTACTCTTTTAATAATGACCTTAATGTATACAAATTTCTTCATCTTTCTCACAGAAAATGTCTTTATTCGATTGATCAGGAGCTGTAATATGATACTTTGTTAGTGACAAACATTTTGAAGCCCAAAATTAAATTTTGTAAAGAAAAAATTAGAAATATTTATAATACTAATCTTCATTTTTTATCGGTTCTCTGCAGTATTGTAAATGAAGTTGCTATACAGGATCTTATTATATAGGCTTTTCTGAAGAAGAAATCATTAAACAGAATACTAGAAGAAATGAGAAATATATATACATATATACATATAAATAAATAGACAAATATACACATGCCATATACGATATATATAAAAATATATATATAATATATATAGTAGTGACTACTGACCACTGACCCTTGACTATTGACCTTTGGCTACCCCATTGGCACCAACAATAATGACATACCTTTTATAGTAACCAAGAATTCCTTGATTATTTCGTTTTTATTCTTTCTCATCTTACAAGTTAGGTATGAATTTATTTTTTAACAATACCTAAAGTTCTTACTTTTTATGCAATACTTCATTTTACCTCAAAATCGTGCCTGCTTAGAAAAACTCACAATTTTCGAAAGCTGAAGGTGATAGAGCAGTTTCGAAGGTAAACTCTACGCGAAATGTGTTATTAATGTCTCCATAATGGCGCCAGTCACGTACAAAGGATTAGTGTAAAAGGGTAATACTTGCTCGAAATACGTGTGAGTATTACGCATAAACGTAAATTTGGAGTTTATAAGTGACTCATGGTGACATAAGTCATAAATTTCACGCTCTTGGAAAAAAATTAAACGCTCCGGTTGGAACGCAATGTCGGACAAACGTGTGAGGATTTCCCATAATGTCGGAACTCGTTGGGAGTCTACCACACACGATGCCGCGAAATGTTACGGCTCATTACTTTGCCTGGTTAACCGAGCCTTGTAGACTTATGACAAAATAAAGCGATATTTATGCACGCGATATAGCCTAAGAAAAAAATCGGACTATCGTTCTCTATTGATTCATGTAGCTATCTAGAGTTATTCAAAAATTATTTGGTATTGAAAAAGTCGACTATTTGTTATTATTATATTATTAAAAAGTGGATACCACATATATATTTTTAGTATCATACTAGAAATATCGGAGAATAAAGGAAGTTTTAAAGTTATATTGGGTAAACGTGGAATTTTAAAAAGTTTTAAAAGCTGTAAAATATTTCAATTTTATTTCAACACATTCCGCGATGATCTCGCAACTTCGCGAGATTTTACTGCGTGCAATGCGACTTTCCCGTTTATAGACGTCTCCTATCGCACGTTTTTCCTCCTGTTTGGCATTAAAGTCCATCCTTATAGCAAATGCACAGCTGCCAAAAACAGTGGACTGAGAAGTGTTTAAAGTAGTTGTTTTAATTGCTTATATTTTTGCACAATAATTTCATGCCTCCGAAGACTCGCGAATATTCTGAAATCCTAATATTCCCACTCCTTCGATGCAATTTTAAATTTGCAAAATAGTAAAAATATCTTGTATATATAAATAGATATATGCAAAAATTGAAGAGGCAGATAGTACAATAACTAATTAAAAATAGCGCACATAATTGATATCTGTAACTATGCGACGCGTTGAAGCTTTTTCCTCCGTAGGAACGCGTAGGGCGCTCTAAATGTTTGAGGGCTGACAAATTTGTACAACAGCTCATCTTGTTTATCTGTTCTGTGTTGACTCTTTCAAGTCTCAATTCTTTCTCCCATTCAATTTTGTTAGTCTCTGGTCTCTGATTGCTTATTTCGAGAAGTGTTTCTAATCAACGGGACCCTAAGTGTCAAGCCTAATAAAAAAGTTTTACTATTAAGTTCAAAACATAAAAATATAATAATTGAAGAAAATAAAAGACTTATTCTGGAAACGGTAACATTTTATAGTAGCACCAAGTATGGCGTGGATTTACGTGACCACATGGTCCGAAAATATAGCGTTAAAGCAGGTTTCCGCAGATAGCCTCTACAAGTTTTCTATAACATTTTAGATTTAGCAGCTATCAATGCTTGGGTTCTATATAAAGAGATCACTCGAGTAAATATTTCGAGAAAAGATTTTATTTTCCAATTAGCTGAAGAGCTAAGAAGTAAATATAGAGAAGATGTCAAGAACACTTTCATTCCCTTGACAATAATTCATACTACTGACACACAGACAAATTGTCAAGTTCAAGAATCATGTAATAGAAATAGACGTAAGAGCCTTTGTGCTAAATGTAATAGAAATGTTTGCGGAAAATGTGTTTCAAAAACAGAGTTTATGTGTAAAAAATGTTTTCAATGAATTTTTTAATAATAAATCTTTCATTCAAATTGATTTGGGACTATTTTCTTTGCAAAAAACTTCAATTCTCTTATATGAGTCAAATTGGCTCACTTTAGTAAAAATAGGTATATAATCAACATCAATGAAAATTCGATCATTTTCGGAATAGTAGAATTTGAAATTGCATTTGATTTACTTGAAATAAGGTCAGAAATTTTCTGTATTTCGTCTGTAACATTCTATATCTCTGAATGTTCGTTGTGAGATAAATTGTAAAATGTCGCTTTTGAACGAGAATTCTAAGTTAAATTTGATTTTAAATAAGATTGTGGACATCGAATTATAGTTATTCATAAAATTTTCCGCATTTCATCTACCTCTAACCAATATCCTGTTTCATCAGACATTCGTTCCAAAATAAATTCATATTATAAATAGATATATAATCAATATGCATAAATCTAGTGTTAATATCGCCACGTTTTCTTCGCTTTAATCCATCAATGGACGCGATTCATCGAGAATAAACACCTCGGGAGCGAGTAATAAAGCTGTATGGTAATGCAGTGGGTAATTCGTATCGTGAAATCATCGCGGCTTCAGCATTGTGTCTAGTTCACGCCTTGGGGATTACGATAGGGCACACGTACCACCCATTCTTGCATCACGCCGTGTAATGTTCTTTGTATATAAATGCGACCATCTCGTTACGCCGTTGCTCTTACGAGCTCGCTCGAAACTTCGTATATTTTATTTTCCATGCAAATTCCGCTTTTTATCCCGACCCGCGAGCTCCTTTAATTGACCCTTCCGCGAAATACGGCATAATGAAATAAGGGAACGCGACTCGAATGAACGGAACGGACGTGCCTTCGTAAGAACCTGTAATCAGTTTGTTTGTATGCGTCTTAAGCGCAAAGCATCGCCGGGTAAATCGTGGAATAATTGAACGCGTTTTTCTCCCTCCGTAGATGGTAACGGGGATCCTGAAAATGAAATTTGTAAACAAGAAAGTTTTTAACGAATACGAGACGTCGTGATACCTGGAGATCCTTCCTGCCGAGAAATGCGATTTGCATTTACCTTTCCTTTATACTCGTCATTTGATCGTTATGGCAACGTGTTTTAATTTGCGAATGTATGATGCGCGGAAAATAAAATTGTAAGAGGGATTTATTTTTATTCCCGAGGCATTGATGATCGTTGTATACAGAATAATAATCTTGGTTCATCGTCAAATAAAGAAGGGTACAAGTAAAAAGTACAATGGATGAAATAAATGAAAAATTCGAAATCGTTTCTAATACTTTATTTTAACCGAGATATTTACGAGATTAATCTTTTGTTCGCAGATTATTCGATTGGAGACCTGAACGAGTGCTAGGAGAACCGATGAAGCACGAAAGGGTGGTGATAATTAAAAATTTATTTTCTCCGGAGGACTTCGACAAAGAGGTCTCGTTGCTACTGGAGTACCAGCAGGATGTCAGATCCGAGTGTCTGAAGTGCGGAGATGTCCGGAAAGTCATTATCTACGATGTAAGTGACCGCATATTTGTATTTTGAAACAAAGAACTTTTGTTCGAGACGAGGAATGATGAATCGAGTTGGAAAAGCGAGTAATTAAGTAAGATATCTGTTACATAAGTAGAGCTGTTTTTAATTATTTGGAACAATGTACTTATTAAAACTACGAACCGCAGCCGAGATTGATTATCTGCTTTGAAATAGTTTAACAAGCGCGTAATTAGCTTTACCACTTAGAAATTAAAGTAGACACAATGAAGCAGTTAATTAGCGAGATTCGCTTTCAAAGCGGAACAGTATCTTGTTCGTAATTGTTCGTTCCATCAACTAGATTTGATTAAAAATATCGAATATTAATATCACGTAATAATAAAATGAAGAATTAATTTGACGTCATATGGCACTTCTAAACTCGCGTCGTTTCTTTTATTATAATCACGCTTTGAAAGATTCATGATTTATATGTACGACGCCTATCGCTATATCTAGGTCGATTATTTCAGCATTCTATACAGAATAGATCATCACTGACTTTGCTGTGTCATATTCCGTGGCACGAAAAATAACGTCAAGCTCAATAATAACTTAATAATAAGAAAACTTTACAATTTAACCCTTTGCACTCGAGCGATGACTCTCAGTCATCGTTAATAATTTGAAGCTTAGATAACGATTATTAGACAATAGGTTAGAAGCAACTATGCATAATAATAAAATATTGTAATAAAATACACATTTCTTTTTTCTTTATTTCAGTGTAAATTTAGTATCGTTTGGTATCACCAAATGAGTTTAGAAAAATATAAAGCTTGGAATAATTATATCTTTATGGCGAAAAAATCTTCGAGTGCAAGAGGTTAATAATAAATTTTAATAATATTTAATAATTATTATTAAAATAATTAGAATTAGTAATTAATTCCCGCGATACTTATTTATTATTTTTAGTTTCTCGTACCACTGTCAAATAATTAGTTAACGAATGTTTTTAACTAATCGAGTGACTGTAGGTTCCTCGTAACCGTTATACAAAGTAACGATTCGACGAAACGGTTTCGAGAACCGGTATCGATATTTATGACAGTTTTCATTCCCTGTCATTGACCTATCTGTGATCCCTTCATTCCGGCCCTTTGATACTCTGGCTATTAAGAGTAATACTATCACGTAATATTTCATAACGTCATCCAGTATGGAGTACCCCGTCCATACATATATATACACGGTACAATCGAATCGTCTTATCGTGGATCTCCCTAATGGCTCATGTAAAGTGGAGGCCTCTCTTCTTCGAAGACGTTGCATCAGCTATTCGCTTCAATACCGAATATTTTTCGCCTCTTTCATCTGGGTACTCGTCTTTAGCATATGTATCGAGCCATTGTGTAGTATTTACGTTGGCATGTAACAAAAGTAACGTGTCACAAGTGACAGTTGCTAACCAAGAAGGCGGAATAAATTTTCAGAGTATTATTTCTTTGCGTAGTGTACTGTTGTATTCCAAGGAAGCCTTTAGTTTCGTTGCAAACTTACATGCGAACTTTGAGTGTATCAACGCGGCCAAGTGCCAGTTCTTTTAACACTGTGACTCCAAACTGACTACTAGAGGAAGAATAACTCAAGATTTGGAACAATGGGCAATATTTATATCCGAATTAGGAAATAAGCAGGGGTTGTCTATGGATCGAGGGTTAAGAGAGAATGATGCAAGGAAGGTCGGGGTCCGAGTGAGCAATAGGGGGATAAGGATGAATAAGGAAAGTAGCCGGTCTGGAATTTATCTAATATACGTAGGTAAACACTTATATATGACTAAATAGGTATCTAACAATACCATGAAAAGAATTTTTTAAATTATCTTCTAGTTTTCTTTTAATCCAACTGTTTAGTAGCTTCGTTTCTATATAATCTGTAAATTTTATAAACATAGGTATGACATTGTTATAATTATCTTTTATGCTTCTTCTTATGTATAATTTATCAGTGATTTTAAAGTAATTCGAAATTTGAGCAATAGGTCGATAAGGACGAGTAAGGACAAAAAGGAAAGTAGCAGGTCTGGAGTTTACCTAATGTGCATAGGTAAACATCTATGATGACTAAACAGTCCTCTAACAATACTATGGAAAGAATTTTTTTAATTGTCTTCTCGGTTTTTCTTAATCCAACTGTTTAATAGCTTCGTTTCTCTAAATTTTATAGGCATAAGCATGATGTCGTTACAATTATTTTTTTTTATTTATAATTTATCGGTGATTTTAAAGTAATTCGAAATTTCGTAGTTATGTTTTCTGTCAGCGGAAGGTAATGCTATTTCCAGTTTTTATTTGATAATTTTATTGGTACGTAAACTGTTTGCAACCTGTCTGCTTCATCGTTAACATGGACGAGTTAACCTGTTTAAAACACGCGGAGATTATGTATCTTTTTAAAAACAAGATTTCTCGTTCGTTAGGTCATCTTTTATTTATTGGTTATTCGTCTTGCCAGGAACGGTTCCCCGATCGTTGAATATTTCGTGAATCGAGTCATATCTCTGCACGATTCGCGAATATTCTTATATTTACGCAATATTTAAATTTCACGTACACCTGTGTACATCATCTACGTGATTCTGCATTGCTATGACTCATAGAAGATAGAAAATGTCTCCGATATTATCAAACTTTCTCTTAATTCCTACTGTGCAATGAAATACAAATTGTTCAAGAAATAATACTAAAATAATAAATAATATAAATGAAATCGTAAGAAAATAATAATAAATAAAAATAAATAATACTCAATTTTTTCTGTCATCAAAGAAAATGCAAAACATGAAGATCTATTGTATCGATTACGATTTACTACGTTATAGGATTTATTCGTAGTAGTTTCAACGTAATGAGGATCCAAATTGAAGCACAAGGCAGCAATATTGATTGACGTATTTTTCGATACGGATTGAACAGAGGCTGAAATATATTAACTAAGGTCTCTCAGGTTTTCTCAGAATTCGTTTTCTCGGATTTCTCTCGAGGATGAAAACTTGGACGCCTGACCGATTTTACGATCCAGCTATATTTCCTCCATCAACCGGAGCTATTAACGTTCACATTTATTATTATGGAGATCAGGCGATGCAATATCTAAAGCTACTTGTCTACATTTAGATCAGAAGCTTTGAAGCGTTTTGAAGACGTTAGCGTATATCATATTGAGAGAGTAAGTCATTAAAAGTTGTACTATTTTGTACCATTCGTGTTTACATCATGGGATATAGAGTTTGATTAATAAGATATACCAATGTATATCTTATTGTGCACTATGTTGTATCTTACAAGGAGAGTGCAAGTCCTTCGGGTCACCGATTTAGTTGAAACTTTCAGGCTCATAGACTTCCTCATGCAGTTTAAGAATATATATCATTATAGCCGCAAATACTTAATAATTATTGAGATATTTACGATTGAAGTTTTATTACGTACTTAATTCTCTATTTAATTCCAGTTGTTGACAATTGAGATTACGGCTTGAAGGCGACGGTCGCGAATTTGTATGCTGAAAGACTGGGGTTCGATTCCCGTCCATAGTTTCTAGTTTTTTTTTTCAATCTATTTTTTATTTTCTATTACTTTTTCGCTTATGGAAACACCGTAAATAAACAATGGCAAATAACATTTCTTCATAATATTATAATATTTTTTACTCTTCCTTATGCTAGTATACATTTATTACAAAGCAATAAGAATATTATGCAAGAAAAACAATTTTCTATAACAATCTTATTTATTACTAACTAATTATTAAATTAAACATTGTATAAGAATGTTGCCTACGATTCCAACTTTGCTATGTAGCTATAAATGTTCATGAATTAATTACGAAAACTTGGGAATTTATTAATTTTCTACTGCCGAATAAATACAAACTGATTCAAATTTAAGCGCCTTCGATCAGCGCCATCTATGATTTGGGCTCAAAAATCAAGAAAGTGATAGGAATATAGAATGTGCAAGGAGGTCGTCTACACCTGGTCACGTGACAGCTAAGGACAGAGAGGGGATAGAAAAGGATAGAAGGGCTCCGACAGTGAAAAGTTAATAAATTACTCAATTTCTGTAATTAATTTGTGAACTTTTATAGCTTCATTGCAAAGCTGGAACTTCAGGCTACATTCTTATATAATTTCCGTAAAGAATTTAACTCTAAATTGTCAGTTATTAATTTTTGTTTGATGGCGTCCTTAATTTCGTAACGACGACCATCACGATATTCGGTGAAAATATTTAATACCAAACGAAACTAGAATCAAAATGTGATCAAAAGTCATATGAGAATATTCGCAAGAACATTGTCTTTCTAATGAGTGCACAAAGTTTCATAAATTAATTGCGCAAAGGATAGTAATTAATGAAAAGCCAATGGCGTCTTCGAGAACAATTCAAACATTCGGTAGAATAATAATTAATAATTAATTAAATAGGAACAAATTTATATCAAAAGTTATATTGGAAAGTTCGCCGAGGCTGCGCCTTTACGATGAAATTATAAAAGTTCATAAATTAATCGCAGAAATTGAGTAACCTGTTAATTTTCTAATACCGAATGAAAATTCAAACGATAACAAAGGTTCATAAATCATAGATGGCGCTGATCGAAGGCGCTTAAATTTGAATCGGTTATTGCCCTAATAAATAAATTGGGCAGTAGAAAATTAACGAATCCTGAGTCTGAGTAATTAATTCATGAATTTCTATAGTTGCATCGCAAAGTTGAAACTATAGGCAACATTCCTTTGCCATTTCCGAGAATAATTTGATGCTAATTAATTTGTTATTCATAATTAATTAAAGGTGTACGTGATTTCGTACCAACAACCATGATCTTTTGAGAAAATATTAAATAATGGACAAAACTGGAAGTACAATGTGAACGAAAATGTATGAGAAGATGCCCAAGGATATTCTTTTTATAATGTGTGCATGAAATTTATGAATTGATTGTATAAAGGATAATAATTATTGCCAAACGATCAATGCCTTCGGTATCAGTGCAATAATTATTACAAAATAATTAGTTAAAAAAGGAACTAATTTATCCAGAATTACCAAAGGGGTCAAATGCATAAAAGAAATAAATATATATAATTACCTTCCTATCTGAATGAAATCAATAATAACTTTTGATAGAACAACTATAAATTTGCAATATCTTATGCATGAGACCACTTTAGTAATTCCAGTATTGAAATGAACCAAACTCTTAGTACAAAGATTACGCTGTATCATTTATTCAATTATATTGTTTATACAAATCTTAATCTGTAATATTCATTGCGTAATTCTTGCAGAGTTTACTTTCCTTGAAACGAATCTGCAAACAAAATTGCTCTATTACTCTCAGATGTCGAAGAATATTAGTTTCTCAAAAAACGTGTAATTCATATGTGAGATCCTTCTCCTACTCGCTTTCTATATGCCGTTGTATTCATTGCTGTTGCAGAACTTTTATTCTGTAGATAAGTTCCGAAACATGTAGCCTCCATCCACAATTTCTTTTACATTTCAGTCGTACAGGAATGCTCGTGTTTTATTCAGTAACGTTCGATTCAGCCTTTCCATTCAGTTGAGGTGTATACAGTGTCGTATAATCTAGTATAATTACTTTCTGTCTTCTCCAATTCTTGAATTTCCGACTGGTAAATCCTCCTGCTTCCATTATCTCATCTAAATCTGTATGTTATTCCACTTTGTTTCTACTGCTGCAACACAATTAAAGAACCTCAGTAATGCTTCAGTATATGATTCAATAAAATATATCACTACAAAATTAGTAAAATCTAAGAATGTCATCGCATACCTATTTCTGTTCTATGTCTCTGGTTCTATAGGCCCACACATATATCGGAATGTTCAATTCCTAGCTGTCCTTTTGCCCTTGTTTTTGGCTCTCAAAATTGTGTCTTCATTTGCTTTGCATAGAAAAAGTATCCTGCATTCTTCAATTCTTGCCTTTCGTATTCTTTTCGTTATTTTTATTTCAAATGTTTTCTTGGACAACTCTTTCATGTTTTGTATACTTAGATGGCCCAATTTTCTGTATCACTACCAGCTTCTTGTTCCTCCTTATTAATAATGTTCCAGTCTGTATGTTTCCATTTAATTCGTCAACACCATAAAGTCCATTAATGCACATCTTCTCTACTAATATCTGTTTTCCTTCTTCTAAACTATTACATTATGTTTCTAGAACATTATTTTTCCACCCTTAGAATTACCTTGCCACATTTTGAGTTATCAGATGTATTGACAATTAAATTCTGCCTCAAGTTTGAATATACAGCTATCTAACTCAATCCTATCTTTCACTATAGTTTCCATGAAAATGTTTCTCTTTGCTGATTCAATTTCTGTACCTATTGCTTCTTATTCCTTAAAATATTCTAGCTTGTTCACCATATGGCTGGTTGTTCTTGAGTCCAAAATCCATTGTTTTCTTCCATTGTTCTCTGTCAAGAAGCACACTTTCTTCTTTTCTTCTTGATCTCCTTTGCTTTCCTCCATGTTTTTAAAATAACAGTCTTTTTCCAAATTATTAGATTTCTTACATGTCCCATACGGATAGCACACTTCTTGAGTCTCGTCTTTCCTTCCTAATCCTAGAAATTTTTCTGATTTTTATCCTAATTCTAATCACAACTAAAGTATTTAATTTCTTTGTTACCTTTCTTGTTTTTCCAACATGCACTTGTAATATGTATGCTGGAGTTACATTTGAAATACCTATTCCCTTGAGCTCTGCAGGCTCTAGATCATTTTGATGATCTTGCTTTCTTGACAATCACCTGAGTTGCGAGATTATCTATTCTTCTTTCTTCTTTCTGCATTAATGCCACACAGTTGCAAATACACGATCTGGTAATGTACATAAGATTTTAGTTATAAACATTGTTTATTCCATTTTACGTCCTAATGAATGTAATTTGAAAACTTACCCGTCAGCCATGTAGTGTGGGTTACTATATCATGTTTTGCTGTTTTGTATGCTTCTCATGGATATTGCTTAATTTTGTCCATGTCTCATAACTTGACGTACAGGGTATCAAGTAATAATACCTTCCCTACGATTGAAACTATCATATTTTGTAATTACACATTGTTAACCAACCTTGTTCGCAGTTTCCTACATTTCTTAGTTCTTTCATTATATGTCAATACAAACCTTATGACTAGAGCGCGAAGACCACTGTAAATTTTCAAATATGATATCCATCTTGATCCTTTCATCCATTGATACTTTCAATTTCTTTCTCGAATTTTGTTTTCCGCACTCAAACACGTGGCCTACATTCGGTTGGCAGTACATAACCTGTTGATTTATTTTTTTACTTAAAACATGCACAACCCACACACATTCCACCTTACATTACTCACCCGAGGTCTCCTTTTGTTTTCATCGCTGTCACAATCTTATGTCATTCTTTCCAGTTATAGATTAATTCGTCGTTTACAGTCAAAAATACCCATTACACAATTACCGTCCATTAATAACATGTATCTGGAGCATATAACCAAAGTTAGTAACCGATTCAAATTCAAGCGTCTTCGATCAGCGCCGTCTATGAGTTTGAACTGGAACCTTGAACCTTTGTTATCGTTTGAATTTTCATTCGGTATTAGAAAATTAACAGGTTACTCAATTTCTGCGATTAATTTATGAACTTTTATAATTTCATCGTAAAGGCGCAGCCTCGGCGAACTTTCCAATATAACTTTTGATATAAATTTGTTCCTATTTAATTAATTATTAATTATTATTCTACCGAATGTTTGAATTGTTCTCGAAGACGCCATTGGCTTTTCATTAATTACTATCCTTTGCGCAATTAATTTATGAAACTTTGTGCACTCATTAGAAAGACAATGTTCTTGCGAATATTCTCATATGACTTTTGATCACATTTTGATTCTAGTTTCGTTTAGTATTAAATATTTTCACCGAATATCGTGATGGTCGACGTTACGAAATTAAGGACGCCATCAAACAAAAATTAATAACTGACAATGTAGAGTTAAATTCTTTACGGAAATTATATAAGAATGTAGCCTGAAGTTCCAGCTTTGCAATGAAGCTATAAAAGTTCACAAATTAATTACAGAAATTGAGTAATTTATTAACTTTTCACTGTCGGAGCCCTTCTATCCTTTTCTATCCCCTCTCTGTCCTTAGCTGTCACGTGACCAGGTGTAGACGACCTCCTTGCACATTCTATATTCCTATCACTTTCTTGATTTTTGAGCCCAAATCATAGATGGCGTTGATCGCAGGCGGTAAAATTTGTATTTATTCGGCAGCAGAAAATTAATAAGTTTCCAAGTTGCTGTAATTAATTCATGGACATTTATAACTACACAGCAAAGTTGGAATTACAGCCAACATTCTTATACAATGTTTAATTTAATAATTAGTTAGTAATAAATAAGATTGTCATAGATAATTGTTTTTCTTGCATAGTATTCTTATTATTTTGTAATAAATATACAATAGCATAGAAAAGCGTAAAAAATAAATTTTTTTATTAAGATATTTTATTAATAATTACAATGTTTTCAGTATTTTACAACATATCATTATTTACAATGTTTTCATGTGCGAAAAACTAATAGAAAATAAAAAATAGATTGGAAAAACTATTTACTATGGACGGGAATCGAACTCTGGTCCCCGCCGTTAGGCCACGACTTTGCTTGAAAAATAATGGAAATAAATGTGTAATTAATGGCGTAATGAAGCTTTAATCGTAAACATCTCAAATATTGATAAGTAGTTGCGGCTATAATTATATATATTTCTATAAACCTGTAAAGTTTCAACTAAATCGATGACTCGAAGGACTTGCACTTTCCGTGTTAGTGACACTAGACTGCCTAACTAATGTATATGCGTGAATAAAATAGAAATAATAATCAAAGTTGGATGATAAAAATAAATAGGTATTTACGTGTTATTATGTTTGAATTTAACAAGGGTCAGCGAGTGTAATTTTATCAGAAACTGTTAAGTATCTTCAGTAATTGTAAAAATAGCCAAGAGAAGTCATTTTAACTGATTTGACAGTTCGAGAATAGATAGTTAGTTAAATTGGCAGCTAAGTAATAGTTGGCTCGATCGTAGAAGCATGACGAAGCACATGCCGATGATTGGTTGGCTGAGAATCTTAGAGATGTACGATAGTTTACTGTTATTTTTCACAAAGCATCGTTTCACATTTATTTCATAATATTCGGTTATACTTCTGGAAACTCTAAGTATATACTCTATCACGAAACAGCGTTATATATTTATTATCATAGAAATTTAAATTCTCTGTCGTTACGATAAATCTAATTACACTTTCCAGGAACAAAACAAGATAGAGTAAAATAAAATAAAACTGGACAAACACATAAAAAGTTAGCGATAACGATCAACTCGCGAAGGTGAAACGAATGATGTTTTCTAAGCTTCGAGTCCAGGAATAATATAAAATATGCTCCTGAAAATTCCGCGTTGGACTACTGTAATTTCCAGTCCTTTAATTAAACGCTATTCCACGCGAAGCATCGATCGTGCTCTGTGAGATGACAAATGTCGAGACATTTTTTGCCAAGAATTCTAATTTAATAATTAATTCTTACGAGTGTCGTGGTGACCCAAATCGCCCTATTAGCCTTTGGACAATTACCTGCTCGTGACGGTGACTACTCTGTGGTTAGCCAGTGGCCACCGGTGGTCACTTTCTCTAAAATCCTTCCTAACGATTACTCCGCTACTGTGACCGTTTCTGAGGGTTCTCATCAACCCCTACCGTTCCCCTGGGCTTTGGTCCATGTCAGGAAATAATTTATCATCTCGTCCACTTCCTGTCGCCGATATCTTCCTGCAGTAGGTACATTTTACCGCGAAGAAACTGGAGCTCGGGATAATTTACGCTAGCGATTATACCGCCAGAAAATGGATGTTCTGCAAGGAATTTCAGCAAATAGAGGATCTATGCCTTTTTGGGGGGAAAGAACGAATGGGAATGGTGAAAAATAGTACGAGAAGATGAAGTAGCGTAGATATTGAAAGGTATGTCAACGATGGGAATGACAAGCTACGTCGTAAACAGGAGAGGGAGTGACGCCATTCTGGTGCACGAGAATAAGGGGAAATACGATGGACAGATTTCAAGATGAGTTCGAATGAAACTGTTTTTCCGATTCGAAATGTCGCAAGGATATTTACAGTATGCGACAAAATAATAGCACTGTACTTTTCAATGTTTCTTGAAATTAATGTAATGCATGCGTATGTTACATACGTAAGTACTTACATAGTGTGTTCCGGTCCCTAACCCATTAACCCTTTGACTACCGAAATCACGTGTTTCGCTCAGGACGCCACGGGAATGCACCCCTATAGATGCAAGATTTGTTCTAATATTTTTTCGGTCGATGTTCTAATAAAAATTTTTAGATGTTCAATGAAGCACGTTTTATTTCAAAGTATTTTCTAATTAGCGGCTGTATTCAAAATGCACTAGCTGTCAATTTTCATTCAACTTTTACAACCGTAGTTTCACGAATAGTTCAAACACTCTAGTCACCAATGACCAACATGGCAGTCAAAGTGTTAACAGTTTATCCCTGAAACGTTATAGTAATTTTAGATAATTTCGTACTACCGTGTTTGATCAAAAATTTGTTGTCACGTATTATATTTTTTTTTCTTTTCTTTTATTAATGAGTATGCAGGTGTACAATTTGCCACGTGAGCATTTGGTACATTTTGTAGGATTTAGATATACGTTACATTTGATGTTTGTTTGTAGTATATAGTTGTGCGTGTACGACGTTTAATATACCCGTTTGAAGTAATAAACAGGCAAAGGAAGATCGTTTCTATTACGATTATTGGTTCTTTCCAGTACTCCGTTGCCTCGGTAAATAATATCTCATAACGTTCTAGCTGTCGATATTTCATGCTTTGACCGACCCCTATTACGGTAACTGAATATCCTAGTACCATTTGGAAATATTCTCACTGAAAATGTCACATTGTCTCAGTAGGAAGATTGTATTTATCTGGTATTTCTGCTGTCGATGTCTTCTTCGAGTTTAGAGTTTCGTTATCAGGAAACCACTAAAATTGTGGTAATAGGTAGACCGTGAAGTAGACAGTGAAGACGTTTGTTCGATAAGTAGCTATCCTCGTATGTAAATGATATGCTAATATATTTAAAATTACACGTTGTTTTAAATTTTATATCAAATTCTGCATGTCCATCGTATACTGCTTTTTGCATTCTGAACATGATCGTAAGAATAATATAACGTAGGAACTCCTCATGGCGATCTTTGCATGTTCCTCGCATACTGGTCTTTTAAATTCTAGACACAATTGCAAAAATAACATAACATACAAATTCATCATAGTGTACTTACATAAGTACTCTACACAGGACAATGTGTTATCTCTCTAAAAGTACAGAAACCCACTTGCTGCATCAAAGAGACCATAAACAGTCCAAAACAACCACAACGAATCTTTATTATAGATAAAGAATTATTTCGATTTTGTTTTTTCAAATGGAAACAATTTTTATTATTGATACAAGAATTATTCAACTTTTTCGTTATAAATCTTTCTCCAAACAATCGATAGACGCGATCTCGAAGTGACAAATCGAGCAAAATTCTCGAAGACGAGGTAGATGATATTGATCGTCATCTTCCATCCCCTATAATGAAGAACCCACGCAGAATTTAAAAGAAACTAAACAATTTTTATTATTGGCGTAATAATTATACAATTTTTTCGTCAGAAATCCATTTCCAGATAATCGATGGAAACGATTTCGAGATAACGAATCGAGCAAAATTCTCGAAGATATGGTATACGTTCATAATCGCTATCTTTCATTCCCTATAATGAAGAACCTACGCAGAATTTAGAAGAAAGTAAACAATTTTTGTTATCGACGCAAGAATTATTCAACATTTTCGTCAGAAGTCCATTTGCAGGCAATCGATGAAAAGGATTTCGAGATGACGAATCGAGCGAAATTCGCGAAAACAAGGTAGACGATAATGATCGCCAGCGAAAAGATGGCAATCACAAAGAAGTGGCTGCTCGAGGTGGGACGCAAATAAACGTTGGAAAGGGGATGACCTAACCCCATAAATTCGCGAGGAGACACTCCCAGCCGGCGTGTCTGAACCGTGAATCCATTCAATGTCAAAGTGGATTCCGTGGCGAGCCATAGGGCCGGTTACTATACCGAGCGTC